>NW_028244145.1:0-218138 GCF_964263255.1 Lissotriton vulgaris | reverse complement strand
TAAATGACTTTGCCTTACCGTACATAGCATCGTCAATTTTGAGAATTTATATATATATATATATATATATATATATATATATATATATATATATATATATATATATATATATATATATATATATATAAATATATATATATATATTCACTGAAAAAACCGTAGGTTATAGACCATATATAGTTAGGAATTAGCATTTACAAAACCTTGAAAATTCACTGAAAAAACCATAGGTTATAGACCATATATAGTTAGGAATTCGCATTTACAAAACCTTATTTTACTCACACAAAACCATTGAAATTCCATATATAGTTAGTTGCACTAACTATATATCGCGCACCCGCAATCCACTGCTGATGATGTCACATATTACATCATTCATGACATGGTCAGTGACATCACTGATGACATCACTGATGACATCTCAAATGACATCACTGATGACATCTCAAATGACATCACTGATGACATCACTGATGACATCTCATTTGACATTACTGATCACATCACTGATGATATAATTCATGTGATAATACGATGAACCTCTTCAGACTCTAATATAACCTTAGATACAATCAGTGTAAACAGACACTCACAGACTGTCACTCATCAATGGAGTTACTCACACACCTAGTCAGTCAATCAAAGAATCAATCACACCTCCATTTCCTCAACTATACAGTTATACAAACTTTACTTATTCAAACATATACTAACACATATTAACTCTCTTATACAATCCCTGATACAAGTTCACAATGATCCATACAGCCACTCACACATTCACTGGCTCTTATGCACAGTTATTTATATATGTCAACTCTCACATGTACTGTGTTTTACATATGTACTTACTTTGACATGTAGCACTGAGATATCCATTCACTCACCAATACACTCATGCACACAGTCAACCGCCCATACAGCTGTTTCCACATGCACTTTTGAAACCATACATCTAGTGAATCAACTGCTCACACATCTATGCATAGAGTCATACACCTCCCAGCCACCCACACACACACTCAGTATCCCATACAAATACTTGGGCAACCAATCAATAACCCATATAGTTACTCATATAGCTACTTATCAACACATGCAACAGTTTACAGAACAACAGACATAATGATGCACAAATTAAGACAGTTTAGTCACTAACCCATGCACTCAGTGAGACACATTTAATCACTCACTCATACAGTCAGTCATGCACCTACTAAATCCTTCATCCAGACACTTATACATCCACTCATTCTTCAATATGTAAGACATATTTTAACTTTACAGAAACATACAGTCACTGGATGTTGTCATCAGTGATGTCATCAGTGATGTCATTTGAGATGTCATCAGTGATGTCATCAGTGATGTCACTGACCATGTCATGAATGATGTAATATGTGACATCATCAGCAGTGGATTGCGGGTGCGCGATATATAGTTAGTGCAACTAACTATATATGGAATTTCAATGGTTTTGTGTGAGTAAAATAAGGTTTTGTAAATGCGAATTCCTAACTATATATGGTCTATAACCTATGGTTTTTTCAGTGAATTTTCAAGGTTTTGTAAATGCTAATTCCTAACTATATATGGTCTATAGCCTATGGTTTTTTCAGTGAATATATATATATACATACATATATAAACATATATCATCTGTATATCTACATATAAATACAAACATAAATGCATGCATACATATACTTATATGCATTTTAGGGTTGTTAGGGCGTTTTCGTGTGTATTATGTTCCTTTTTTAGGACTTTTGGGTCAATTAAGTAGGGTTCCCGGAGCCTAGGGCTGAGGGGCCGGTTCAGTTTCGTGCGTATTGGTGTTGGCAAGGTTTTGAGGGATTTTGGCGGTTTTTGGTCGAGATTTGGCCGTTTTATGGCTTTTTTTTGAGTTTGCGGGGGGCGCGTATTCGGGTTGAAATTCGTCCCCGTTCCAGTGGATGGATTGAGCTGATTTTTGGTGAGATGTTAGGGAATCGCTGGAACTAGTGTCCAGCCAAGTTTGAAGCGGATCGGAGCAGTGGAAGTGCTTTAAAGAGCAATTTTTGTGCGGAGTAGCGAATTGTCATGTTATTCAATGGGAGTTTTTGGTGCGCATGGAGAAGGTGAATTTGGGATGTTCCAGTTGCGCTAGAGGGACGGGGCTTGGGTGAGCTGTAGGGAGAGTGGATCGGCAGGTGTGCCGAATTTTTGGGATTTGTTGGCCGAAGGGAAGGGTGTGCTTGGGCAAAGTCGATTTGGTGAAAACGGTGCGTTATTTACATGAAAGTTGAAAAAACACTAATAAAAGCAAAGCTAAAAAGCCACCTCATTACAAACAGAATGGCTTTAACTTAAATGAGGGCGAGATCTATTGCATTTTCAATGCTTGTTTACTTTGGTTCCATCAAGAAGGCATTCAGATGTGTCACACATTTGCCATAAATTCTGAATGTTAGCACTCTAGTTGCACATTAGATCACTGTAGTAAAGCTACTGCTCACCAGGGACGTCTGCTGCTGGTATTCAAAGTGCATGTTTCAGTCTGCATGTCAGAATTTTTTTAATGAAATAGAAGAGGATTTGAGAAGTCACTCAAAATGATCCCTAATTTTTCTTTCTGAAGCACTAATCATACTTTCTATGGCAAAATTAACCCCCTCATGTTGTTCCTTTTTAAATTGAGTGTTTTCAGACTTACCACTTCATTCCAATCAAGATGGCTTCTGGTGTGCCATACTTTTGTCATAAGTAAGACTGTTAGCGCTCTAGTTGTTCTTTAGAACACTCTGGGACATTCTGTCATTGGGCTATACTTGGGGTACATCTGGGTGATATTTGGGCTACATTTAGGCTCTTTTGTCTCTGGTGGCCATCTTGCGAGACTATGTCAGAATTTTTTAATGAAATTGAAGAGGGTTTGAGAAGTCACTCAAAATGTGCCCTAATTTTTCTTTCTGCAGCACTAATCATAATTCATATGGCAAAATATACCCCCTCATTTTGTTCCTTTTTAAATTAAATGTTTTAAGAGTTACCACTTTATTCCAATCAAGATGGCTTCAGGTGTGCCATACCTTTGTAATAAGTAGGACTGTTAGCGCTCTAGTTGTTCTTTAGAACACTCTGGGACATTCTGTCATTGGGCTATACTTGGGCTACATCTGGGTGATATTTGGGCTACATTTGGGCTCTTTTGTCTCTGGTGGCCATTTTGGGAGACTGCATGTCAGAATTTTTTAATGAAATAGAAGAGGATTTGAAAAGTCACTCAAAATGTGCCCTAATTTTTCTTTCTGCAGCACTAATAATACCTTCTATTGCATAATATACCCCCTCATTTTGTTCCTTTTTAAATTAAATGTCTTAAGAGTTACCACTTTATTCCCATCACGATGGCTCCAGGTGTGCTATACCTTTGTAATAAGTAGGACTGTTAGCGCTCTAGTTGTTCTTTAGAACACTCTGGGACATTCTGTCATTGGGCTATACTTGGGCTACATCTGGGTGATATTTGGGCTACATTTGGGCTCTTTCGTCTCTGGTGGCCATTTTGGGAGACTGCATGTCAGAATGTTTTAATGAAATAGAAAAGGATTTGAGAAGTCACTCAAAATGTGCCCTAATTTTTCATTCTGCAGCACTAATCATACTTTCTATGGCAAAATATACCCCCTCATGTTGTTTCTTTTTAAATTAAATGTTTTAAGAGTTACCACTTTATTCCAATCAAGATGGCTTCAGGTGTGCCATACCTTTGTAATAAGTAGGACTGTTAGCGCTCTAGTTGTTCTTTAGAACACTCTGGGACATTCTGTCATTGGGCTATACTTGGGCTACATCTGGGTGATATTTGGGCTACATTTGGGCTCTTTTGTCTCTGGTGGCCATTTTGGGAGACTGCATGTCAGAATGTTTTAATGAAATAGAAAAGGATTTGAGAAGTCACTCAAAATGTGCCCTAATTTTTCATTCTGCAGCACTAATCATACTTTCTATGGCAAAATATACCCCTTCATGTTGTTTCTTTTTAAATTAAATGTTTCAAGAGTTACCACTTTATTCCAATCAAGATGGCTTCAGGTGTGCCATACCTTTGTAATAAGTAGGACTGTTAGCGCTCTAGTTGTTCTTTAGAACACTCTAGGAGGCTGCAGTAGAACACAAAGGAATCAACTGACAGTCTCTGTCCTTGTTGGATGTACATGTTTTACTGAGAATGTCAGACTTCATTTTCACATGACTGAGAAAGATAATGTGAATTTACAGAAAATATGCTTTCAGTTTAGCTTATAGATCCCCTTCCAAACCACTGTGGGAAAATCATGAGATATTAGTTTTCTTTCAAACAATATTCATGATATCACAGCAGAAGGTTTTTTCACATGGTAAAATCACCTTAGAACCCACCACAATTCCTAAAACGAGTATGGTACCATCAACAAATGATTTATAATGTAACTAAAGTCCTAAAACCCTCTATTAACTACAATGCTTTTTAATGAGGTGCTATCATGTATATTGGTCCCAAGATGGCTGCCAACACTTCTTGGATGAAGTGCTGACAGCCAATCAGATCAGATGTGTGGTTAGGCTCCGCCCAGATATATATATTTTTTTGAACCTAAATTACTCAAAATCCACTGGAGCACATATATTGAGACCTAGCAAAGGCACATCAGGCTAACAGTCCCTACAATTTTGCCAAGTTTCGTGCAAATCCATTCAGCCGTTCGAGCTAAAAGTGAGGCCAACCGCCCTATGGAAATTAACATGGGAAAAATGCGTTTTGGGACCCCCTTTTTTCTCGGCCCCCCCTTGATGAAACCCCCCCAAATTGTCAGGGGCTGCTCAGAAACAAAATGTTCCATTTTCCTGAAAATTTCAGCCAATTCCGTCCACAAACGCCAAAGTTATTAGACATAGAATTTTCAAAAATCCCATAGAGAAAAAATCCTAACTATATATACCTACTGGCGACCGCCAGTAGGTAATATATATATATATATATATATATATATATATATATATATATATATATATATATATATATATATATCCAAAACAATCTTCTATCGATGGGGCGGCCTCAGCTACAGGGACGGAAACTCCTGGTAATCAGATGCACAAGAAAGTTTGCTGAGGCCAATTCACGGAGCTTTAGCAACATTTATTTTAGTGCAAAATGTGGCTGCAGGTACATAAATCTGACGCGTTTCAGCAGAATGCCTTAATCATAGGTAAAGAGGTAACCAGACACAGGTGCATTTATGTCCATGTCCCCACGTGACTTCGACTAATGACTAATAAGACTAATGGTTTTGAAAGCCCATTCACGGTGCAATTATGATGGGGAAATTGGGGGAAATGTTACCAATCACATGATCTTTTGTGTATCATTCACAAAATATGAATAATTCATCTGTTTGAATAAGACCAATGTGTACCAATTGTTTATATGACTGAGCGTTCACCACAATCTTGTGTATATACTTTGTTTTACCATTGTCACTGTTGATTTTTGCACGTTTAAAGATGGCCGCCAACTATTCTGGCCAATATCACCTTCTTTTATGTTTATTACTTACATGAAGTGTCCTATCACATGCACCTATCGGGGTGTACTTAAGTCTGTAATTGACTTCGATACACTGACATTGAGAAAGGCGTTCCACGCCGAAACGCATCTGTCAGTGCTGGGGCGTCAGCACAATAAAGAATTGTATGAGAGATTGACCCGTGAGTGCATCCTATGTTGCTGACATTGTGCCGCTGTGGAGAAATATATTGCGGCTCACCACCCCGACGACAGCACCCAGGACAAGTGGTCAGGCAGCGGTGACTTTTGTGGTTCAAAATATATATATATATATATATATATATATATATATATATATATATATATATATATATATATATATATATATATATATATATATATATATATATATATATATATATATATATTACCTACTGGCGGAAGCCAGTAGGTATATATAGTTAGGACCTTGTTTCCATAGGAAATCCCCAAATCCCCAACATTCTATTGGGAATAACTTTGGCGCAGCTTGATGAATCTTCGCAAATTTCTCAAAGAAGATGGCTCGCTCCGCTCCGCTCCTTCCCTGAAAGTTTGGGGGGGATTCGTCAAGTGGGGGCTGAGAAAAAAGGGGGGTCCCAAAACGTGTTTTCCCCATGTTAATTTCCATAGGACCTTTAGACACGGCTACAGCTTGAACCGCTGAAGGGAATTACACCAAACTTGTCAAAATGGTAGTGTCTGGTACGCAGATCACGCTTTTGGTAAAATAGTGTAAATCCCTCCAGTGGTTCCTGAGAAAAGTAAAAGAGAAACAAATTATATATCTATAAGCGCGCACCCGTGCGCGCACCCCCGCGAATTTTCAGAATTTTTTTTGGGGGGGGGCTTGGGGGGCTTCTCTCTTTTATTTTAATGTGTTTTATTTTAATTTCGAGGGTGCCCACCCCTCGTTTTACTCCCGAGATCACCGCCGTGGCCCGAGCCGCCTCATGATGGCCGCCGCCTGTTTGTGGGCGGGGCCGGGAGGACGTGGTTTCCGCTTCCCCCTGCCTGCGGGAAGCCTTTGATGTGCCCGCAGGTCTCCCATGCCAAGGGGGAGACCAGATAATGATGCTGGCTGGTGCGGGGTTGGTGCGGGGCTCCCGTGTGCTGAGGAGCCCCGGGAAGAAGAGCTGATAATTTTCGTCTCCGGCAATTCCCAGCCACAGGAGAAACACACACAACTGTGCAAGACCCCCGTCTTCACCAGCCCACCTGCGAGACAAGGGGATGCGAGCCCCAGGATGCTTCCTGTGCGGGTTTATAATTATTCTAGGGTGTGCCTGTCTTTTTATTACAAGTTCAATCTGTTTTAAAATTAATATTCAAACCAACAGGGGCTAATATCATTTTTAAGACTGGTTTTCCTATCGACAGATAAATCACGTGAACAAATAACAAGCAGATCACACGAGCTGATTTTTGGAGATCTAGCTGTTTACAAAGGCAGCTTGATAGAGTTTTTAGGGCAGCTTTTCCGTAAGCAGCAAGATTGCATTCCTGCACCTCCCAGATTAACGGCTGCGAGACATGTAATTCCTCATTAAAGCAATCCGGTTATCTTTGTTCAGCTGAATAAGCAGTGAGTTACTGGCGGTGCAGTATTTTGTGCAGTTGTATTATTCGCCTGCGGCCTGTAGAGATGTTGCAACTGACCGTCCTCGCTACTGTAAGTGACGCGCCAGATACATACGTTTGCTTTTATGTCATTTGCTTTTCCTGTCAGGTGTTCGGTTCTTGGAATCATAGACCAAAGGCAACATACAAGAGATAAAACTCAATATAAAGCAAGGCTAATCCCTTCCGCAGAGATAGGAATACAAAACATTGCAGGCATAAATTATACTCCAACAAATAAGAGCAATACCATAAAACTAGACAGTCACATTTTGTATTCGTCAAGGACAAATGATTTTCAAGGGTAAATATTTAAAAATGGCGTTCTAAAGACAGGTAAAACAGCAGCTGCACTAGCTGCAACTTTACAAAGTTTGCGGACAGAGAAGAGCCAGACCTCGTTTGTTGTATTAGCTGACAGTCTCAAATCATTCCGCTACCATAATGTCCAACGTTTTCTTTTTGTAAATTCAAATCTTTGCTTTTCAGCCTTTACTAAACTAATTGCCAAACATGGGTATGTTTTAAAGGCTTGACAACCAAACTATTATGCCCTAGTATAATGTAGCAACTAAACAAAAATACACACACGTGCAATGCCAAACACGTGCCAATATATTCACAAATCCACGTACCCGCCACAAGAACAGGCTTTTCTTTAGTTCTCCATTTGATGTCACTTTTAACACCTTGGGCGACAAAAAAAAACCCACATATGTATATGTATATGTATATATATATTCACTGAAAAAAACATAGGTTTTAGGCCTTATATAGTTAGGAATTAGCATTTAAAAAACCTTTGAAATTCACTGAAAAAACCATAGGTTTTAGGCCTTATATAGTTAGGAATTAGCATTTAAAAAACCTTGAAAATTCACTGAAAAAACCATAGGTTTCAGGCCTTATATAGTTAGGAATTAACATATAAAAAACCATTGAAATTCCTCCTATATAGTTAGCTGGACATTTCATTGATATAAAACCAATGAAATTCCACATATAGTTAATTGCACTAACTATATATTTTGCGCATCCGCAATCCAATGCTGATGATGTCACATATTACATCATTCATGACATGGTCAGTGACATCACTGATGACATCACTGATGACATCTCAAATGACATCACTGATGACATCACTGATGACATCATCCAGTGTCTGTGTGTTTTTGTAAAGTTTAACTATGTTTTACATATTGAAGAATGAGTGGATGTATAAGAGTATGGATGAAGGATTTGATTGTATAAGTGAGTAAGTATGTGTTAGTATATCTGTGAAAATGTAAGCTGTTCTGTGTTTAACTGTATAGATGAAGAAATCAAAGTGTGATTGATTCTTTACAGGACTGACTAGGTGTGTGAGTAACTCCATGGATGACTGGCAGTGTGTGAGTGTCTGCATAGGTGTATGAGTGCATATGATAGTGTTGTAATGATGAGTGACTATATGTACGAGTGATCTTATGGGTGAATGAATGAATGTGTGTGTAGACGTAGGAATCAGTGAGTGCGTATGTAGTAAATGGTATTCGTGTGTCAATAGTTTCAAAAATGATACTCTGTATTTTACACTAGGTGTAACAGAGGTTATATTAGAGTGTGAGGAGGTGCATTGTATTATCAAATGAAGTATATCATCAGTGGTGTGATCAGTGATGTCATTTGAGATGTCATCAGTGATGCCATCAGTGATGTCACTGACCATGTCATGAATGATGTAATATGTGACATCATCAGCATTGGATTGCGGATGCGCGAAATATATAGTTAGTGCAACTAACTATATGTGGAATTTCATTGGTTTTATATCAATGAAATGTCCAGCTAACTATATAGGAGGAATTTCAATGGTTTTTTATATGTTAATTCCTAACTATATAAGGCCTGAAACCTATGGTTTTTTCAGTGAATTTTCAAGGTTTTTTAAATGCTAATTCCTAACTATATAAGGCCTAAAACCTATGGTTTTTTTCAGTGAATATATATATGTATATTAATACACACACACACTTCACCGTCTCCTTCCCATGAATCTGACGAGGACACACAGCACTGAAGACTCCAATAAGTTTTTACTTCTTCTTTATTAACCCTTTCGCTGCTAGGCCTTTCCCCCCTGTGCTAAGCCTTTTTTTGGCTATTTGGGGTAGTTCGCGCTTAGACCCCTGTAACATTTTTACCACATAAGGTATCCGCACCAAATTTACGTCCTTTTCTTCCAACATCATGGGGATTCTAAAGGTACCCAGGGATTGTGGGTTCCCCTGGATGGGACCTAGAAATTAGCCAAAATACAGCTACATTTTGTTTTTTTGGGGGAAAAACTGGAAAAAAGTACTGAAAATTAAGCTTCTGTTTTTTCCCTGCAAATGGTATCAACAATAGGTTTGAGGGGCTAAAATCACCACTTTCCCAGCTTTTATGGACTGACAGACTTTTTCAGAAAACCAACCTTTTTTACACAGTTTTGGCATTTTACTGGGACATAACCTATTTTTGCTATTTTTTTGTACTTTCAACCTTCTTCCAGTTAATGGTAGAAATGGGTATGAAAGCAATAATGGATCTTGGATAGCTATACATTTTAGAAAAGTAGACAAAAGTTTGAATTCATCAAGGAGTAATTTGTGTAGATCCTTCAAGGTTTCTTTATAGAAACTAACATTTGAATGTAGGAAAAATTGAAAATTAGTTGAAAAAAACAGTAATTTGTTTCAACGTTTTCACCTGTAACTTCATCTAAATATGACTGCTGTTTAAAAGCAATATACCGTTGCATCTGATGGACCTTTCTGGTTGTGGAGATATATAGGACGTGTAGGTTCACCAAGAACATGATGTTCCCAGAGACAATAACTGAGCAGCGTCTTGCAATGGTTTTTATTATGTACCGGGTATGTAGCAAATCATTTTGGAAAATATATACATGGAAAAATCAGGGTAAAAGACACCTATGTATTTCTGAAATTGGGCCAAAATATAGAGTTTAGAAACAGTAGTTAGTATTTGCTAGCTTCAAATCACCCCTGTCCACTGCAGCCTTCTTTGTCTGATTGATGTGGAGGGCGACTCGAACCCGACCGCCGGAAACCCTCACTTCCGGTTAGCCATTTCTAGACACCATCCTGGCTGGCGGTCTAGTTGTTTCGTGCTCCCTGACGCTCCGGTATTTAAGCGGGGTTGGGTGCAGTTGTTTGACCAGCTGATGTGCGGTTCAGCACTACGCTAGAAGTGCTACTAATTTTAATTTTTTTTGTGTTGCCTTTGCTGATTTTAACTCAGACTTACTGGCATTGTATTGTAATACGATTCTGCCCACTTACCTGACTTATTTGCTAGCTTTAAATGGCCCCAATCCACCGCAGCCTTTTTTGGCTGATTGATGTGGAGGGCAACTTGAACCCGACCACCGGAAACCCTCACTTCTGGATGGCCATTTCTAGACGTCATCTTGGCTGGCGGTGTACTTGTTTCGTGCTCCCTGGCGCCCTGGTATTTACTCAAGATATGGTGCGGGAGCACAGCGAACGCGCGCAGCAGGTGCCCTAGTGGAGCGCCAAAGGCAAGCCCATCTGCACCCGTTCGCGCCAGTGCATTGCCTCTCGCCAGGAATGCTGGTCGGGGCTTGCCTGGATTTCGCACCTACTCCAGGGAAGAACTATTAGCCATCAACCCTACAGTTAAGTTGTGTAGGGCACCTCCATTAAACTATTTGGAAGGACCATTTGGTTGCTTATGCTGTAGATATGTCCTCCCTACTCTACCACCCCTCTTACCCCCTTCCACCGTTCAACCCCAGCGATGACTGAAAATTCTCCAGCTAAACGTGAGGTCGCTGGCTAAACACTACTTAGAAATTCATGACTTAGTCATAGAGGAATCCCCAGATGTTTTTTTCTTGACTGAGACCTGGTTTAATGAGGATATGGTGGCTGAACCGAATCTGGCCCTGCCCTCTGGGTATTCCATCTGAACGATTAACAGAGAGTCCGGTGGTGGCATTGCGGTGATTTTTAAATCATGTTAGTAATGTCTCTTCATTAATGAAGTAATTGAGGGCTGCAAGTGCGCTCGTTTCAGTTTCACCGTTAGTACCCATCTGACCCTATCGGGGCATCTAGTTTATCGTCTACCAGGGTCGGCCTCTAAGTTTAAAGTCAGCCTTTTGGAGTCAATGTGCACGCTCGCTATGGGTACTGCTAATTTCAGAATTCTAGGTGATTTCAATCTGCACTTTGACCTAACGCAAGACAATGCAATCAGTAGCTTGCTTGCAGACCTGGCTGTGTACCAACTAAACCAACTGGTTCCCGGCCCTACCCACGTAGTTGGTCATCTGTTGGACCCTATATTTTTGAATATTCTGTCTGCAACTGTGGAGACGCCTAGACTGACCATTCGCTGGTAGAAAAGTCCTTTACTGCCATAAAGCCCCTCAAAAAAGCCACCCAATTGCCTGTCTTCAATCGCCCTTAGCATAAACTGAGGTTGGAGGATTTTTATGCACTTCTGGAGCGAATCCTCTGGGACCTCTTAATAATATGTCGAGACAGGTTACAGTTCATTTTGGGACTGGATCACCCAAGGGTTAGACTCTCTCATTCCGGCTAAGTGGTCTAAGGGACGCACTTCCAATGCCAGTCCTTGGTACAACGACTCATTGACCACCTTAAGGAAGGCCTGTAAGAGATCAGAGCGCGAGTGGAGAAAGGACTACGACATCAGGAAAAAAGCGCACTATTTGGCTGAGATCAAACACTATCACAGAACCATTTGTATTGTTTGAGCGGCCTACCATGCTAATGAATTTAAGCTTAGCCTTAATCCGCCAAATGTATTTTTAAGATCCTTAAAGACCTCAGGGCTAGAAAAAAATTGGCACCAGCTATTTCATCTGAATAGCAGCATGAGAATCTGGCCACTTTCTTTGTTGAGAAAGTTCGTACCATCTATCGGTCCTTTCCTCAAGTGACCACTCCTTCTTCTACTGCTCCTCCTACACCCTTGCCACTGTCGTCTCTTACAGCTATCCCCAGTATTTCACAGGATGAGTTCATTTGGCTGAGCAGGAAAGTTAAATCTGGCTCTCCAGGTGAACCTTTAGTGCCAGCTCAGTTTAGGGAGTCATTCTCTCCTTTTTCTGGCCCCGCTATGCCAGATAGTTAACTCTTCCTTTTCTAAAGCAAAATTGTCCCGGTGCCGTGGAAACAGGCATGGGTATTCCCCATGCTCAAAAAAAACATTGCTTGGGAGAACATGGTGGCCGTGAGTTAAGCGGTTGCTTGCCGAGCCGGTAATACTCCAGCCCTGCCATTATGCTGCCTCGCTAAAACCCGCCGAAATCGTCTATGGGGCCGCAGTGGAAATTTTGTTTCGTTCTACAAAGAAGTTAAATACTGCTACCTGGATGGAAATCCGGGGATGTGTTTTGTCGCTTGGCCTGGAAAAGTTCCCTCTCTATCCCATAAGCATGACTAAAGAGAGTTCTTTGCCTTTGTCTAATTAAAGCCTGGTAACTCTGCCCATTTCTGGTTCGCTCTTAAAACCTGTAAACTTACCTGCGAGACTTGCTGAGTCATTGCCTGTGCAGCCACTTCAGGTAAATGTCTCTGGTTCTCCAGTAGTAACAGAAGGCAATGGGGTTGCGATCCTAGATGGTCCATTAATGACTGCTGGTGATGTTAATTCTGATGGAGCTGCCTCTGTGGGAGCGGTGGAGGTTCGTACTGAGAGTGAAGTTGGGGGAGCTGCCCCAGGAGATCCAGGGGATAAACCTCCCTCAGTCGGCAGATGTTAGGGGGGTTGCTATTTTAATTAAAAAAAAGGTGGATGTTAGCTTTTTGAATGTTTTGACTGATGCAAGTGGTAGTTGGGTTATAGCGAAGATCTTTGCGGAAAGTTTGCCTACCATAATAGCCAGGTATCATGGCCCCAATCAGGACGACCCCTCAACTCTGAAAACAGTTTTTTCCAATTTGTTGGGGTTTCCAGATACGACAATCTTAGCACGAGATGTTAATATAATACTGAATCCCATCTTGGATAAATCCCCAAGCAATAGGCCCATTGTCCCGTCTAAATCTAGAGCCTATTTGAAAACTATGCTTAGGCAAAATGCGCTGGTAGATATCTGGAGGGAAAGGTCAGGCACCCAGGTGGGGGTGTCTTTTTATAATAAAAAATACAGACACAAATCCAGGATTGATTACATTTGAATGAGCAACAATTTAAGTGGAGATATCAAAGATATAGGTTATCTGACCCCCATCTATCAGTTCATGCGGCCATTTGGATGGATTTCGATCTAGCAGGGAAGGCCCAGCAAAGGGTCTGGTCATTCGATTGCACACTTACTCTTAGAAGAGGTCAAATTTGGTTACTTGTCTCAGGAGATAAAATCCTTTTTAAATATCAGCATTGGTTCAGCTGACTCTATGGTGGTTTGGGATACTTTTAAATCATTCTTGAGGGGTCTAGATATAAACAGGATGTCGTATAAAAACAGGCAGTATAGGGAGGAAATTTCATCTACAGAAAGAAAAATGAAGGAAGTGGAAAAAAAGATCAGATCAAATTCAAATATTAATAGCAAATCTGGAATCTTTGAAATCCTTTTTGGATAATACTGTTCAGCGAAGAATATCTAATAGGTGGGAGGTGAGCAAACTTGCCCATTTTGCGTACAGCGAGGGGACAGGCAGATTACTAGCCTGGAAGGCCAAATCAGGCAGAGTGCGTAATTTGATAAAACAAATAGATGACATAAATACTAAAACACCAACAAGTGATGAAGAAGAGATAGGAGATGCTTTCCATACCTTTTTTAAGGAATTATATGATGAAGATAATAGCTTAGATACTATGTCGGCAAAAGACTGGTTAAATCCGATCCACCTGTCAGTTTTGGAATCCACCAAACGAGAAAACCTAGAGGTGGAAATCTCACAGCAGGAAGTTAGGAAGGCTCTTCTCGCCTGCAAAACAGGCAAGGCCGCAGGGCCGGATGGCCTCCCGGCCGAAGTGTACAAATCCCTGGGCAAAGTGATAAATCCATTTATGACCTTAGTCTTTAATAAAATTCTGGTAGAAGGGGCTAAAGCACAGTCCTCGTCGGGAGAAGCAAATATCACTCTGATTCTAAAACCGGGTAAACCATCTACGAAGTGTGGGCGGTCTAGACCTATTTTACTTCTTAATTCTGATTATAAGGTTTTCACCAGGATTTTGGCTGACAGGCTGGGTGCAGTTGCAGGAGATCTACTGCATACAGACCAGAAGGGTTTTTTGAAAGGCACAAACCTCTTCGATCTCACGCATGATCTGATAGGTGCGATTGATATTGCCTCCAATTTTACTCTCCCGTTGGCAGTAAGGACGCTTGATGCAACAAAAGCCTTCGATAGGGTTAATTAGAACTACCTTGCTGCCATATTGGAGGAACTGAATTTTGGCCCAAAATCCAGCTAAACTATTAACCTCATATATAGTGACTCCTTGGCAAGGTTGGTGGTCAATGGTAAACTGACTAAATCCTTTAGTTTTAAGAGAGGAACCAGACCTGGCTGCCCCCTCTCCCCCCTCCTCTTCGATTTGTACATAGAGCCATTTGCTCAGTGTCGTAGGGAGGAGGCATCTATTTTACCACTTAAGAGTGGCACATGGGAGAGGAAGGTAGCCCTGTATGCTGACAACATCCTTATTCTTTCGTCGGATCTAGAGTCATCATTCCCTCCAGTCATCAGTTTAGCCGAGGAGTTTGGTTGAGTTTTCGGTTATGAAATTAACGCAGACAAGACCGAGATCATGACCTGAAACCAGCCAAAGGATCAATACCATACTAAAGATGAGATGAGGTACCTGGGAGTAAAAATCGTATCCAATATAGACGACATAGCTAAAGTAAACCTCTTGAACATTCTAAAAGAGAGCCAAAAACTGATGAGATCTTGGGCTCACCTTCCCCTAACTATTGTAGGTAGAGTCAAATTAACTAAAATGACAATTCTGCCAAAAGCAACATTTCTTTTCAATACCATACCACTTCATTTTGATAAATAAACAATCAACATATTTCAGAAACCAATTAATTCATTTGTGTGGGCCTACAAAGCAACCAGGATCTCATGAAAAAACTAAGACACAGAAGGGAAAAGGGTGGTCTTGCGCTTCCAGATGTTCAGTATTATGCATGGGCTTTTTAATTGACTCACTCGAGAATGTTGCTGAAATCTCCAGATTTGTCAGCCAAAGGGAAGATGTTTAAAGCCATGTTAGACCAGACGGGGCCTCGACATGATGGTTTCCTTTTTAAATATGGGGACAACATTTTGTCCTATGATTAAGCCTCATGGGAAGCTCTCAGATTGTGCTGGACCCTGCCGATGTCACTGGGGTATCAGGTAACAGTGATTTAAGGTGGGCTACAATCTTTTGTCCCTTGGAATCAGGGAGGAGTATGACCATACTTTCCTCAACCACGAAAGGTCAGCAACAGGTAAAAAGCTGGTGAGTCACTGGTAGGCGGGCAACACAGTGTTGGGGCAGTACCCCAGAATAAATCCTACCTCTTCAAAGTGAGTAGCAGTGGCGACCTGCGGATCACCAGTTTGCTGGGGTCAGAGGCAAATGCGGAAAAGTAAAAAAATAAAAAACATCGCTTGATCAGGCCAAACTCGAAAACTTTAGGCCTATATCTCTCCTCCCTTGGGTGGCTAAGATAGCAGAGGTGCATGTTAATAACACACTAACACATTTATTGAACTCCAACAACATCTTGGATCCATCTCAAAATGGCTTCCGCCCGGCCAAAGTATAGAGACTGCTCCCCTGGCCATGACTGGACACCTGCGAACCATTTTCGATTCCGGTCAGACGGTGGCACTAATCCTGCTGGATCTTAGTGCCGCCTTTGATACGGTCTCGCATGGCATTCTGCTACAGAGGTTGGAGGAGGTGGGTGTGGCTGGCCTGGCTCTGGAATGGTGTCAGCCCCCTGTTTCTTTCTCAGGTCCATTCCATCGACCAGGGGGGTGCCCGAGGGCTTGGCACTGAGTTCCTCACTGTTTAATCTGTATGTCCAGCCTCTGGCAGCGGTCCCCAGGCAGTAGGACCTCACCATGGTCTCCTATGCGGATGACACATAGCTAGTGGTGGCCAGTGCTGAAGGGTCCACTCTGAATGCTTCTAGGTTTAGAGGTGGCCTGGCAGCCATTGCAGAATGGATGACCACTAATTGCTTACAGCTGAACACTAACAAAACCAAAGTTTTGTTAGTAGGGAAGAACTCGAGCCTGTGGAGTGAGCGATGGTGGCCGAGCCTCCTGGGTAGTAATCCTAACCCGAAGGCAGTGGTTAACAACCTGGGGGTATGGATGGATTTCTCTCTCAGCTTTCAAGACCATACCAAAAAAGTTGCCTGCACTTGCTTTGGCCTCCTACGGGGTCTTAATCCTCTTCTGAAGTTTTTAGACCCACCAACGCACCAGCTGATTGTTCAGTCAGCTATTCTATCCTGATTGGACTATCCCAGTTCTCTCCTACTAGGGGCCAATCAGGCTGAAATAACTCTGATGCAGCGTGTTCAAAAGGCTACAGCCAGAGCCTTGCTGGGGCTCCCGCCGTCCTGCTCCTTGGCTGGGGCCATTCGGAGACTTCGATGGCTTCCCATGGTGAGCGCATCCACTTTAAGAAGCTGTGTCTTTCCTTCAAGATTCTGAAGCTTGCCACACCTAGCCAGCTTGGTAACTTGCTTACCCCTTTTGTTCCCCCCGCCAGCTACACTCCTTGGGGCAGCACTTGGTTACTGTTCCCTGTGTGAAATGCTGGCGTGAGGGGGGCTGGTCCGTTCGTTGTTTGGCAGCCAAGCTATGGAACTCCCTGCCTGTTCAGATCCGTAGAATGGAGTGTCTGCTGGACTTCAGAAAAGCTATCAAAATCAAACTCTTTCCTTCAATTTAGTCTTCTTGGCCCCTTTTTCTATTCCTCTGCGTTTTTCAGTTCTGGTGTTTAGGCCCGTTTTCTGATGCTGGAAGCGCCGGGACGCCCCTTTGCTGGGGCACTTGTGCGCTATATAAGTCCGAATAACATAACATAACATAACATAACAAAACTCTAGCTCTGCCGGCACCTAGTGAAACCTAGCAAACCTATATATTTTTAAAAACTAGACAACCAGGGAAATCCAGGATGGGGTGAATAATCTGGCTCTCACCAGGCTCTGTTACCGAGAATCCCTTGCAAACCTCAAAATGTGTCAAATGAAACACATGTTCCTTACATTTCTGTGGTGGAAAGTTCTGGAATCTGTGTGGATCTACAAAATTCCACCTGCCCCACATTCCCCAAAGTCTTCTGAGAAGAATGGTACCTCACTTGTGTGGGTAGGCAAAGTGCCCTCAACAGGAAACGGCCCAAAACGCAAGGTGGACACACCGCATTTTCACAGCAAAAAATCACCCTTTTTTTGCAAAGTGCCTAGCTGTAGTGTTTTTTTGTGTCATAATTTTTAATCCTAGCTCAGCAGGCATCTAGGGAAACTTAGATAAATCTATACATTTTTTAACACTAAACACCCAGGGGAATCCATTATGGGGTGACTTGACTGGCTCTCACCAGGTTCTGTTACCCAGAATCCCTTGCAAACCTCAAAATTTGTCAAAAGAAACACATTTTCCTCACATTTCTGTTATGGATCCACAAAATTCCACCCACGCGAGTGAGGTACCATTTTTATCGGGAGACCAAGGAGAACGCTGGGTTGTAGGAAATTTGTGTCAGCCTGGTGATCCTGTCGTAAATATTTAATTTACCATCTTAATTTCTATGCAGGTAAGTACTTAATCAATAATAACTCAATCGGAAAGAAAGAAAACAGAGTCCGTGGTGTTAGAGTTCTTAGGGGTTTTATTCCTTAAAAAGGAATCGTTCCGGAACTGGATATCAGATTCCTGGCACCACACAGGGTCCAGGAAGGGATAGAGCCATATTTTATTGACAATACATAGCTTATATACTTAATTCATGTCATAGAAAACAATATAGTAGGCGTAACAGCTGAGAGAAACAAGATAACAGTATTCACGTGTTGCTAGTACGTAATCAGAAGGCGTGAACTAGGCGTGAACTAGAGGTGTGCGCTAGAAACGTCACAGGTAGGTGTCACAAAAGGGGTGGCACAAAGCAAAATGTTGCAATGTCAGCAGAAATCTGAAGCTTGGATGCGCGCGCAGCTGCATGACGTGTGATTGACGTGAAAACTGGAAGGTGCAGGGGACTTGACATTTACACTGGCGGAAAGAGACAGAAGTCTGGCATGTCAGATCAACTCGTACTTCTATCATATCTGATATCTGATGTTTGGGAACCATATTATCTAGAGGGAAAGGTCTCTGGGGCAGAAGCTATTCTATACTGACTGAGAGTGCGTGTATAAGCGCCTAAGTGTCTGCATGAGAAGCGTGGGGGCATGGGCCTTCTCTGGGAGCATGGTAACAGAGGCTATGAATTACTTGCATGGAGACAGTAGGCCAGCCCTTGTGCTCTGCAGCTGGGAGAATGTTTACTTAAACTAGTAGGCAGGAATGTATTTTCGAGAAGCGGAACAGATAATTCGAAGGTTGTAGTCAGTCTTGGCAGGCAGCAGGCTGAGCTAAACGCCATGGGCCGCACAGGGAGTAGGACAGAGGTCATGAATACAGAGGCTGCCTGGGCTGATGCTTTTCTGAGTCAGAAAGCAACGAAAAAAGGCTCGATGGCAGAAATTCAGGGCCTATTTTGCCAGAGCTGAAAAACGTGTAAAGTACACTACAGAAAGACGTTGGCATGGCATACTTAGGAACGGACTATTTAACCCATTCAGAGTGGGTCTGAAAGAGGACATGTTAACGGTGGACGCAAATGTATTTGCGTCTTCATAGCTGGCACAGGAGGGAAGTTACATGCACTTTAAGCTGGTACATGGAGTCGGTGGGGTACACGCTAGGGAACATTACTTGACCATAAAATTTATATTTCCTCATTCCCTCCTTGTTCCCTACGGACCCTTCATGATATATCGATCCTCATGAATCGATCAGTCTGTTCTTGTAACATTATTCGCTCATCTTTCTTTCTTTCACGTTTTGAGAAAAAACTGGAATGTTCAATGCATGATGTGACACACAGTCCACAAATCGCTGGCCCACACTGTAGGCACAGACAACAACTGAATACTATGACGAGGGCAATGCCTAGGAAGGATAGGATCTTCCATCCCCAAGCGGTTAGCGTTGTCCAGAACCAACCGGACCAAGTCCAGGTGCCTGGATTCTGATGTATCAGATTTGCAATTTTATGGAGACGTGTAATGGCTTGATATACTGTTGGCGCGTTTTCTGGAATGAAAATACAGCAACTTGACCCGATGACCTTACAAGCTCCGCCTCTGTCTGCCAAGATGACGTCAATAACAAGACGATTCTGAAGGACAACAACCCGCATGGCGGACTGCTCTTCTGTTAAGTTACCCAGGGCGGAGGCAGTTTCATTCACTACTGCTTCAAGTGTTCTAGTTAATCTGCGGATTAGCTTACTATTTTGGACGGGGCCTAAGAAGAAAAAGAATCCTTTATTGAAATCTGTATACTGTTCCCATGCCGTTTCTGTATAGTCGACAAGCGAGAGACCTCTTCGGAGTCTATTCTTTACTAGATTCGTATTTCTGTGATAGTCAGGAGGAGCTAGAAAAACAGGTGGCAGAAGGAATGCAATGTAACAGGTACCATCCCAATCTGGAGGTAAGCGTATGTATGCAGTATGACCACAAACAAAGTAGGAATGACGGGTAGCTCTAAAAGAAGACTTGCCTTGATCACTGAATTCGACCACAGTAGTACATTTACTATGACCTAAGTGTACTGAACCTTTCTTACTGACACATAATTCACCAGTGACTGGTAGTACTGACATAGCGGGCAGAACTGGTGCAGCTTCGGATTCAACAGTAAGAATCATAAGGTTAATTGTATAATTACCTAATCCATATACTTCATTTTCTAGATCAGTTCCTATTCTAATGGGGAGTCCCTTCTTGTCAGGATAACAGGATTTAAGCAGAACTAAGTTCAAGTTTCCCCAAACCCAGCTCCCTTTGTAAACAGCAATATCAGGATCTACGGAATTTATTATTCTAAACCAGGCTCCACAGGAGCCATTGTGGGTGAACGGATACGGAAAGAGGGGCAGAGCTCCCTTGTATTTCTGGTAGGGAGGGAGTCGGCCACATATCCAGCAGTTTGTAGCATTATTAGTCTGATGGGAATGATGTAACATACTAATGAATGTGTTGTTGCGCAGCGCGAGTCTGTAAGAAAGTTCATGTGGAGGTAATTTGCTAAAAGAATGTTCAGCAGAAACATTGTAAGCAGATTGTTCACGCTTGAAAATAGGGTAGTAGAGAGAAAGCAGTATACTTGCAATAATGATCAGAATACTTAGAAAAAACATAATTAATAATGTCACTATACAGTGACTGCGGAGCGATTTACAATATGTGTGCTTCTTGAATTGTCTCTCTCTCTCTCTATCTCGATCTAGGGGATACATGTCAGAAACTATTTAACCGATTCACCTAGGGGAGGACTTAAACAATTAAACTGTCTGACTTGCTAGATCGGAGCTTTAACTTATATTCTTCTTGGGGAGTTTTTCCTCGTTCTGAAACTTTAAAGTCACTAGATTCGATACAGTCTTTGGGAGGGGTGGACGAGTCTGGATCTGGTTTCAGTTCGTTGTATTTTTTAATGTGGCTCGTGTGGATCCACCCCTTTCTTCCCTCCACTTTCACTGCGGTCCTTGTAGTAAGAAGGACGGTCTTCGGCGCTTTCCAGCGGGGCTCCAGCGGACTTTTCCTGTCAAAGTTCCTTATGAAGATTAGGTCGCCAGGACGGACATCATGCGGCTTTACATCAGTGTTGTCAGGGAAAGCTGCGGCAACCTGTGAACGACATGATTGGAGTGCAGACATCAAGGAGGCAAGGTAATCTGTCAACATATTACAATCAACATCAGTAATTTTCTTAGGAATGGGCGTCCCCCACATATTCGGTGGTCTGCCAAAAACCACTTCGTACGGGGATAGTCCTGATCTCGAATGGGCAACCATTCGCATATAGAATAGTGCCACTGGCAGGGCGACTATCCAGTCGACCCCTTTCTCTTGACATATTTTAGCAAGGCGGATCTTTAATGTCTGATTATGCCTCTCTACAAGGCCTGCGGCTTCGGGATGTCGGACACAATGGAATTTCCACTGATATCCTAGCAGAAGTGAAACCTGCTTCATTAATTCGGATGAGAATGGCTGTCCGTTATCTGAGTACACGACACGAGGCAAGCCGTACCGTGGGAAGAATTCACGAACCAGCTGCCTGGCAGTGGTCGGAGCAGTATAATCGGGGACTGGATATGCTTCGGTCCAACGGGAAAGTGCACAAACAACTACGAGGACATATTTGAATCCTCGACAACGGTCCATCTGGATATAATCCATCTGGAGGACTTCAAAAGGGTGATCAGGAGGATGAAATCCACCTTGCTCTACAGGGACACTTTTACCTGGATTGAACTGACAACAGATCATGCAAGTACGCACTTTCTGTTTTGCTGCTGCTCGTAAGTGTTTATTGTGCCAGAGATTGTGTAAACTGTCTAACATCGCTTTCTCTCCTAGATGTGCTGGACTATGTGCTGTATTTATTATGACTTGAACCATAGAGTCGGGGAGAAACCATGTAGATTTTCCCTTCGTCATCCAACCTTGATCTGTCTGGATCCCTCCTAGTTCAGTCCATTTCTTTATTTCATCTGAGGTAGCATGTGTCTGAATATTAATTACATCTAGTGCGGGATCCCTGACTGTCATACAATGTGTTGGTACTATTGTCTGTGTCACATCAGTTGTCTGGGTGTGAGTCAATGCTGTATGTTTTGCTGTCTGGTCTGCCAGGTCGTTACCCTGGGAAACAGAATCTGTAACTTTAGTATGTGCTTTACACTTCATGACTGATATGCCTGAAGGCAGATGTATTGCTTCTAACAGTGCTTGAATGAGGGGACCATGTTGGATCTTGGCACCATGAGAGGTCAAGAAACCTCGTTCTTGCCATAACATTCCGAAGTCGTGTACAACTCCGAACGCATAACGGGAGTCAGTGTATATGTTAACATTTCTGTTCTTGGCTAGTATACAGGCTCGGGTCAGAGCAATAAGCTCTGCCGCTTGAGCGGACAGTGTGTCAATACGATATGTTTCTTTAACTTCAGTTTCAGTGGTCACGGCATACGCGGCCACTAATTCTCCTGTACTTGTTCTCATACATGAACCATCCACATAAAGTGTCAGGTCTGGATTTGTCAATGGAACATCTGTTAAGTCTCGTCGAGGCTTTGTTACTGCATTAATGATCTCTATACAATCATGCGGGGCTGAATCTGTCATAATTGAAGGTAACAATGTTGCGGGGTTCAGAATACTGCAGCGTCTGATTTCTATGTGTGGTTGGAATAGCGTTAATTCATAACCTGTCAGTCGTGCTATAGTCAGGTGCTGAGTCTGGGTTCTGTTTAAAAGAACCTCTACAGAATGTGGAACTTGTACTGTTAATTGATGTCCTAAAACAATTGAGTCGCTCTGTCTGATTGCTAAAGCGGTCGCTGCTACGGACTTCAAGCACGCAGGGAGTGCCTGAGCTACTGAATCCAATGTACTTGAAAAATAAGCGCAAGGCTTATATGAACCTGCTTGATCTTGGGTGAGGACAGACAACGCTGTACCATCACGTTCTGTAACGAAAAGTGTAAAAGGTTTGCTGTAACATGGTGTCGCTAAAACTGGTGCTTTGCATAAAACTTTCTTTAATTCTTCAAAGGCTTGTGTGTGTTCCTGAGTCCAAGGGAGGACAGTCGAAGTTGCTGCCTCCTGTGTTGTTAACTGAATGAGTGGTTTGGCTAGAAATGCATATTGAGGAATCCATTGTCTGCAGTACGAGGTGAGGCCTATAAAAGCCCGTACTTCCTTTTGTGTCTGGGGTCGTGGCATATTTACAATTAACTGAATGCGATCGGGAGTGAGCTGTCTCCCTACTTTGGACAGCAAGTGACCCAAGTACACAACTTGCTGAACACAGAATTGTAGCTTCGAAGGAGACACCTTGTGTCCCTTGTCGGCCAGAAAATGTAAAACTGTCAGTGATGCTTGTTCACATTCGGGCTCACTTCGTGCGGTGATCAGCAGATCATCGACGTATTGCAGTAAAGCCGTGTTAACTGGCATTTGAATACAATCTAGTTGTCTTTTCAGTGCTTGGCTATAGATGCTGGGGCTTTCTGTGAATCCTTGAGGTGCGCGGGAAAATTTGAAACTTCGTCCCTTTAAACTGAATCCGAAGAGATATTGGCTCTCTGGATCAATCGGTACACTAAAGAAGGCGTTCTTGAGGTCAATTACAGTAAAGAACGTCGCTTCAGAATCAATAGCAGTCAATAAGGAAGAGATATCGGGAACCACGGGGTACTGTGGAATGATGCATTTATTCAGTTCTCTCAGATCAATCACCAGCCGATATACTGGCGGTGCATTGGGATCAGTACGTTTAAGAATCGGAATGATAGGGGAATTGCAGATATTGGAGTCGGTCTCTACGACCACTCCTTGGGCAATGAGCTCTTCAATGATTTTCAGTAAAGCCACTACAGCATCGGGTGGTAACTTGTATTGTCTGATTCGGGGTAACACAGCACCTGATTTCAGTGTAACACGGTATGGTGTGATATGCATACAACCTACATCAGTTGGGCCTTTTGCCCACAAGTGATCTGGTACATTTTTTAATCTGACATCAAACTGTCGTAGTACATAATGGCCCTTGAAATCCCGCAGAAAGAGTCTAACTCCCTCCGGGGAACAGCATATTATGGCTCCTAGAGCCTTCAGCGTTTTGATACCTAACAGATTTTCTGGACATGATTTCGTAAGTAACAAGTCTGTAATACGTGATAATGGACCCACAGCCAGGGGAACTGGTTCTGATACTTCATTTACAATGGGCTGTCCTGAAAAACCAAGGGAAACATTCTGCGAGCCTGAGAGGGGTGCCCCTGGGACTTCATTATGGCTGATTGTTGTGCGGCTTGCCCCTGTATCTATTAAAAACTTTCTGTCTTTTCCCAATACTTGACTGTGTACATAAGGACCCTCTTGATCTACAGGAATCTCAATAAGAGGCAAGCCGAATTCCCTCTCTAGGCTGTTTCATGTGTATCGTGGGTAATCGGGGTAAGCAGATTGGGCATACTGGTACATCTGTTGGGAAACTTGCTGAGTCGCGGCAATGGGCTGTGGCTGTGGTACCGCTACCGTTTGTGCTGTATGAGATGAAGCATGCGTGTGCTGTGGATTCTGTGAAGTCTGTTGTTGGGCCTGGTCTTGTCTTGGTGGATGCGGTCTTTCTTTAGTTTTACCTGTTGCTATATTGTGTTTCAGAACTGGGCATTCATGTACGTAATGACCTGGCTGCTTGCAATAGTTGCATGTCCCTTTAACGGGAGCTGTGGTGTGACCTGTCTGGGTCGTACCCTTTCTCTGACTGTCTGCTGGAACTGATTGGGCCACTAACATTTTCATTTTCGTGTCTTTCATACGTTTCTGTTCATGGTCCTGTTCTTCTCTAATTCTGTTCTGATGATACTGTAACATTTGCAACATCTGTGATGGCGTATTTGCTTGCCACGTACTCTCGACCTTGTATACACGGTTTTTAACTGCTAACAGGGAATTCTCGACTACCTTTGATACAAAAAGATGCGGGTACGATTCGCTACTTGGTTTAAGACCACTGTTAATAATGAAACATTTCTCGAATCTTGAATAGAAGTCACTAGTATCTTCATCTGGTTTCTGTTTGCATGCTGAGATTGCATCCCAGTCTTCTTTTCTAGTTGTCAGTAATCTTGGCAGAACCTGTACTATTAAACCTGGTAATGCTTTAGTTTTATCCCCAAGGCCTACCCCTGGGACACGTTTGTTCTCTTCGTCTTCTATTTCTGCCCATACAATCTTTTTGTCTCCTACCTCCCATTCTTTTTCCTTGAGTTTCTCGTAGATGCCCGTGGGCAGCAGTACTTTTAACATTTTCATAATATCTTCATATGTGTAATCCCCCATCAGTAACATGTCTTTAAGTTCTCTGTGAAAACCTGCAGGGTCTTTATCATGGCACGGTACTAGTTTCTTCATTTCTAACAGTTCTAACTTGGTCAGAGGCGTGTGTACATACACACGTTTCAAGGTATGATCCTCACCCATAACTGGGTGTACTTCTCGTAAGGGGTTCTGACTTTCAAGACCATGCAGACGCTCCATATGATACATTTTTCTTTCTGGGGGCGGAGCGGGAACATATTCGGAGCTTACGGAAGTGTTATATCTGTGTCGCTGTTCTAGAATTATTTGTATTAACTTGGTACTTAGACCTCTCCATCTATCCGTGAGTAATGCTTCTAATGTATCGTGTAAGGGACCTGGATCAGAATGTTTGTTTCTGTATAACGTGAGAAGGTGCTGCATCATGTATACACCTGCTAATTTCTGCTCGTCTGGGGAAAGGTTCAAGAATGTCTGTGCTACGGTGTCATCATTATACATGTCTGCATTGTCAGCCCATAATATCGCTGACCGGGCTAGTTCTTGCTCATCCATAGAATTGAGTACGTGGTACCCCATTCGGTCTCGAAGTCTTTTATCAGTCTCCTGGAACCGATGTTCAGGAGAATTCGGGTTTGTTAAGCCAGAGAGAAAAACTCTCTTGCTTTCTGGACGAATGCCTTTCCTAAGGTAAGTTCCCTTACCTACATATGCTATCGTATCTGTAGTCCTTTCCGATTCTTCGGGTTCTCCTTCCTCCTCGGAGGAGGCCTTTTCTTTCTCTTTTTCGTGTATTTCTATCACTGCTTTTCTTATTTTCTTGTACATACTGGCTATGCAAGTTCCCTTATCATGTTTTCCATCAGATATATTCTGACCCCACTTGTTGAGTGCATTTAATTCATCCTGTTCTGTTTCAGGCCTGTCTCGTTCTCTTATGAGGCAGTTTATAAAAAAACGTAGTATATGTGCTTGAGTGTCAACTTTCTGATGCGCCATGGCATCCTTAATACTTTCAGGGTCTTTCCCAGTCTGAACAAAGTGATATATTCTATCTAGGTGCTCTTTCATTCCTGCAAATAGCAGCAGGTAGTCAGTGGCGGATCGTAACCGTAGTGATGCCATCATCATTCTATCGTCTTTACCGGGTACTGGATCATATCTGCAAACTGTAAGCGGTTCTTTGAGTATGTCGAGACGGGGTGATTTGAACGTGAGAGGACTCTGTATATCCCTAAGGTGTAATCTGTGTGTTAATGGCGGCGTCCGAAGACCCCCCATCGCACTTCCTGAGGCGGAAGCTTGAACATTATCCCTCAGTGGAGTCTGTATCTGTACTTGAATTTGTCTGTGAGTAGGGTCAGGTAGAAGTGGTTTCGGTAGATCAACTTTAGGTACGGGAAGTGGTGGAGGTGGAGGAATAGTCGGTCGAACGGGGAAACCTGGTTGCAGTTGTGGCGTGTTGCCACCTCCGTCACCGTCAGTAGGCGGGACACGGACAGGCAGGTTGGTGTAAGCGGGTGCTACATCCTCTAGATAGGAATTCAGGAATATATCTTTAGTGGTCTTGTAATTTACTTTAGTTGGAACCAATGGTGGCGGCAGATTTTTCGGTATTTCTGATGTGGTCTCAGGCGAACCCTCGGCCACGAGATACATACCGTTTACGAGATTGTTTCGTACGCGGTCTACTTGCTCTGTTTTTACTCGGATCCCTTCAGTAACTAATTCGTTTTCTTGGGCTTTATCTGATTCTTTGAGTCTGTCTTCTCTACGGAGTGCTCTTTCAGCACGCTTATGTGATTCCTTACGCCAGAATTCTATGGCGTCTTTCTGAGATTGTCTGGCTTTCTTTTTCCATAGTGCTTCCTCTACCTTCATGATGCATTCGGCATCCCATGTTCCGGTAACAGGCCATCTGTGTCTCTCGTCTAGATGTTTAGTATAATCGGCCCATAAATCTAGATACAATATGGCGTCTAGGCCATGCTTGTTGTACATAAAATTTCCTGGAGTGTCCCTAGGGGGGATAGGAATTTCTTCCTCTAGTATCCCTTTCCTAGTTCCTATCTGCTTTAACTTGTTGAAGAACGGCATCTTGTTTACTTAATACTGAATGCTCAATCCTAACTACTTAATACTGAATTCCGCTAATTATACAAGAACACAATAATGCACATAAAAAAAACAGTCACACTCATACCACGACATTAATCACATGAAAAGGACATTTGAGACATATATGACTACCCCTTATACCAGATGTACTGCTAAACAGCACAGATACACTGTCAGAGACAATGCAAAAACTTTAATAACTGATGTACTGCTAAACAGTACAGATACACTGTCTAAAAACAGTGCAGACCGGACTTGTGTACCCAAACCCGTCTTGATACGTCCCAGCAATGGTACTCACCGGGAAGCACGGAAACTGAAGGCCTCGGAAAACTCGACTGGACTCGACTGGACTCGACTCGACTCGACACGTGGATACTTCGGAAAACTGGTGGGCCTCTTAACACCTCGGACCTTGCTTCTTTCGGCTAGGCTCTGGTCGGGATCCTCCGCACTCCTCACCGCCTCGTCTGGGCGCTGATTGCAGTCTTCGTCACCTCCGTGGGTCAGAGGGAGATACAGGAAATCCTGCCGGTACGCGTAGTTTCCATCTAACTGATGGCAGGGGACAGAGCTTGCAACGCACCAACCGGCGCGTGGGGTGGGGGAGGGGTCCCTATTCGGGCGCCAAAATGTCGTAAATATTTAATTTACCATCTTAATTTCTATGCAGGTAAGTACTTAATCAATAATAACTCAATCGGAAAGAAAGAAAACAGAGTCCGTGGTGTTAGAGTTCTTAGGGGTTTTATTCCTTAAAAAGGAATCGTTCCGGAACTGGATATCAGATTCCTGGCACCACACAGGGTCCAGGAAGGGATAGAGCCATATTTTATTGACAATACATAGCTTATATACTTAATTCATGTCATAGAAAACAATATAGTAGGCGTAACAGCTGAGAGAAACAAGATAACAGTATTCACGTGTTGCTAGTACGTAATCAGAAGGCGTGAACTAGGCGTGAACTAGAGGTGTGCGCTAGAAACGTCACAGGTAGGTGTCACAAAAGGGGTGGCACAAAGCAAAATGTTGCAATGTCAGCAGAAATCTGAAGCTTGGATGCGCGCGCAGCTGCATGACGTGTGATTGACGTGAAAACTGGAAGGTGCAGGGGACTTGACATTTACACTGGCGGAAAGAGACAGAAGTCTGGCATGTCAGATCAACTTGTACTTCTATCATATCTGATATCTGATGTTTGGGAACCATATTATCTAGAGGGAAAGGTCTCTGGGGCAGAAGCTATTCTATACTGACTGAGAGTGCGTGTATAAGCGCCTAAGTGTCTGCATGAGAAGCGTGGGGGCATGGGCCTTCTCTGGGAGCATGGTAACAGAGGCTATGAATTACTTGCATGGAGACAGTAGGCCAGCCCTTGTGCTCTGCAGCTGGGAGAATGTTTACTTAAACTAGTAGGCAGGAATGTATTTTCGAGAAGCGGAACAGATAATTCGAAGGTTGTAGTCAGTCTTGGCAGGCAGCAGGCTGAGCTAAACGCCATGGGCCGCACAGGGAGTAGGACAGAGGTCATGAATACAGAGGCTGCCTGGGCTGATGCTTTTCTGAGTCAGAAAGCAACGAAAAAAGGCTCGATGGCAGAAATTCAGGGCCTATTTTGCCGGAGCTGAAAAACGTGTAAAGTACACTACAGAAAGACGTTGGCATGGCATACTTAGGAACGGACTATTTAACCCATTCAGAGTGGGTCTGAAAGAGGACATGTTAACGGTGGACGCAAATGTATTTGCGTCTTCATAGCTGGCACAGGAGGGAAGTTACATGCACTTTAAGCTGGTACATGGAGTCGGTGGGGTACACGCTAGGGAACATTACTTGACCATAAAATTTATATTTCCTCAATGGATGGGGTGAATAATCTGGCTCTCACCAGGCTCTGTTACCGAGAATCCCTTGCAAACCTCAAAATGTGTCAAATGAAACACATGTTCCTTACATTTCTGTGGTGGAAAGTTCTGGAATCTGTGTGGATCTACAAAATTCCACCTGCCCCACATTCCCCAAAGTCTTCTGAGAAGAATGGTACCTCACTTGTGTGGGTAGGCAAAGTGCCCTCAACAGGAAACGGCCCAAAACGCGAGGTGGACACACCGCATTTTCACAGCAAAAAATCACCCTTTTTTTGCAAAGTGCCTAGCTGTAGTGTTTTTTTGTGTCATAATTTTTAATCCTAGCTCAGCAGGCATCTAGGGAAACTTAGATAAATCTATACATTTTTTAACACTAAACACCCAGGGGAATCCATTATGGGGTGACTTGACTGGCTCTCACCAGGTTCTGTTACCCAGAATCCCTTGCAAACCTCAAAATTTGTCAAAAGAAACACATTTTCCTCACATTTCTGTTATGGATCCACAAAATTCCACCCACGCGAGTGAGGTACCATTTTTATCGGGAGACCAAGGAGAACGCTGGGTTGTAGGAAATTTGTGTCAGCCTGGTGATCCTACAACTTTCCCACACAGAAATTTGAGAAAACAGTGTTTTTGTCATCAAAATTTGAGGTTTACAGGGGATTCTGAGTAGGAAAACGTTCGGGTCCACGCAAGTCATACCTCGCTAGACTCCCCTGGGTGTCTAGTTTTGCGATTGGTAATTTTTATGTAGCCTCAATAGGTTTTGGGCCCATGCCTGTCTCGGGTACTTGACCCACCCACACGAGTGAGGTACCATTTTTATCGGGAGACCTATGGGAAACGCTGGGTGGTAGGAAATTTGTGGATCCTCACAGATTCCATAACTTTCCCAGAGAAATTTGAGAAAAAAGTGAATTTTTATCACTGGACTCCCCTGGGTGTCTAGTTTTCAGAAAGGTGTGGGTTTGGTAGTTTACCCAGATGGCCGCTGAGCTCAGGGCCAAAAACCCAGGGGACCCCCCGCTTGCAAAACCAGGTTGTTCTGTGATAGGTAATTTTGATGTCACCTCAATAGGATTTGGGCCCTTGTCTGTAGCGGGTACTTGACCCACCCATGCGAGTGAGGTACCATTTTTATCGGGAGACTGGAGATAATGCTGGGTGGTAGGAAATTTGTACATTCACACAGATCCTAGAACTTTCCACCACAGAAAGATGAGGAAAAAGTGTTTTTTTAATTCCGAACTATAACTTGCTTGAAACCTATGGTTTTTCAGTGAATTTCAAAGGTAGCCGCCATTTTACAATTGTTCTGTAGGATGAGCGTAGGGTGTGCGATGGGTGCGTATTTTCATGCGCGATTGCAATGCGACCGGTACGTGACTTCAAGCGCATATGCGACATATACGCATCACGCCACACTGCGCGTGCATTGCCACATGGCGTCATGTACGCGTTCAACGCGGTGGGCGCACGACTTTCACGAAATGTTTCGATATATATATATATATGTATTTAATATAAATATTAAGGGAAAAAATAATATTCTTTTAGTTTTAATAAACTTATATTACTTTTAAATACAGTTTGGAGAAGTTGCGCTAGATGCGTGCTGCGTATACGCACCCAACGCAGATCCCATGTGATAAAAAAAAGAGATTTCATTGGTTTATAACACTTACTGTTCTAACTATTGAAGAACCCCACCCATTTCAATTACTCTTCTTAGACCTTCCTTACGAGAAGACCTAACCTGAAAAGAACGTCATTTTTTGTTGATTGGAAACCTGAACTTTTTTTGGATTAAAAAATGGCTACACCACTGCAAGAATCATCTGATTCTGATGATTTTGTTACTGAACAATTTCTACCAGAACCTCATGCTCCCAAAAGATACACATCCATCGTATGGAAATGTTTTTCTTTTCCAGAGGGGCGAAAGAAATGTAATGCCACCAAAGGAACATGCAAGATTTGCCAGGCAGTACTGTCCAGAGGAGATCCAAATAAGAAATAATGCTTTCAACTCGTCCAAAGCACTGTTTGGGTTAGTAAAAGAGTTTGTGACCCCTACAGTATGTAATCAGGCCCCAGTGAAGTCACAGGAGTTATGTGACTCCTTAGCACAATTTTTTCACAATAAAATCTCAAAAATCTATGAAAACTTCCCACCGCAAGACCCACACCATGAGGGGCCTCTAAAAATGTTAGGAAGGGCGGATGAAATTGCAGCATGCTCCTTGTGCAGTTTTACACTAGTCACGAAAGAGGAGGTCCTGAAAGGCTTAATGACAGCTAAGACCTATTGATATCTGTCCCCCAAGGATAATGACGCTGCTGGCAACCAGTTGTGCTCAACCGATTACAGGCATCTTTAATCAGTCAATACTTACTGGTGCGATCCCTCCAATATGGAAGGAGGCCTTTGTGTGCCCGATCTTAAAAAAACCCTCGGCGGACCCATCCATACTTGGAAACTGCAGACCGATCTACCTCTTGCCACTTCTCAGTAAAATCTTGGAAGGGATCATCAATCGGCAATTAAGCTCTTATCTCAAGGTTAACCAGCTTCTGGACCCCTCGCAATCAGGCTTCAGGCCAGGGTTTAGTACAGAGATGGCGATCCTAGAAGTAACGGATTCGCTAAGACTCACTGTCGATGCAAGAGGTTCAGCAATCTTAATTCTATTGGATCTCTCTGCAGCCTTTGATACCATCTCGCACTCTAGGCTGGTGGAGGGATTCATGGAGGCAGGGATCAACGGAACGGCACTTAAGTGGCTTAACGACTTCCTGTCAGAGAGATTCCAAACAGTGATGTTGGGTCCCTATACATCAAAAAAGAGGCATCTGAGCAGAGGGGTCCCGCAGGGCTCCTGTTGAAGCCCCACAGTTTTTAATCTCTACATGGCCCCATTGGCCAGGACTGTGGAGCAATTAGGCTTTGGAATCGTCTCTTACGCAGACGATACACAGTTGATCTTTAACATCGGATCAAACGCCACTCTCGATAAAACTCGCTTGCCAAGGGGATGCTTACCATTGCGAACTGGATGACTGCAAACTACCTCCAGTTGAACCCGGATAAGACCGAACTGATGTTATTAGGTAAAGCAACAGATGTCTGGTCAGATGACTGGTGGCCACAGGAGCTAGGAACCGCACCATCACCTAAAGGGGCAGTGAAAAGTCTGGGACTAAAGCTGGACCAAGCCCTAAACATGAAAGCCCAAGTCTCGGCAATAACAAGCTCATGTTATTACGCCCTCCGACTTGTGAGGAAAATACTACCTTACATTCTGCTTCCTTATCGGAGAACCCTAATACAAGCAATGGTCACCTCACGACTGGACTACGGGAATGCCCTACTTGCGGATGTCGGGGAGACGCTCTTGGCCCAGCTACAGGTGGTACAGAATACTGCCGCTAGAATGATCCTTAACCAACCGGCAGGCTCCTCCTCAGCTCCGATTTTTTGGGAAACTGCACTGGCTGACAGTAAAAAAAAGTTCATTCTTTAAGATCTGCTGCTTGACTTTCAAGGCAGTCAATGAGAGTGGCCCGGTGTACCTACGGAATAAATTATGGAAATATATTCCAAATAGGAACCTGAGATCCACAGCCCAGCATCTGCTACAGACCCCTCGCGTCCGACTGGTCAGGACGGGAGGCAAAGCCTTCTCGTACCTGGCACCAAAGTACTGGAACCAACTTCCGTTGGGACTGCGTACAACAACTAGCTACAACGTTTTTAGCAAACAGCTGAAAGCATATTTGTTTTAAACTTTGAGCAATTTCCGTATGTCCCCCATTAGGCTGTTTGTCTTTTTTCTGGATAGCGCCGCGATGACCCAGGGTGATGTGAGCGCTTTGTAAACTTTTAAACTAAACTATGGCACTGCTAGTATGTGCAAGCACCTCCAATCCTTGCATACTGTCAACTATGCTCACGAAGAATGTAGAAGACTGCGCCAAAATGTACCTCCACCACCGGCAATACCAAGTACCTCTGCAGCATCACCTTCAACATCACCACCAGACATATGTCCCCAATTCGTGAAAGTTAGAATGCACTGCGTGAAGTGCAATCGTTTAATTTGTTATGGAGAGCAATCAGTAGACCTAGTTTACAGAGCAATTGATAACCATCAATGCTAGTTTTTTTTATTCCCTCAAAGTTCATGGTTTTGTTCGTCCTGTTGACTTTTTTTTCTTTAAAAAAAAAAACGTTCTAAAAATAAAAAAATATATATCAAAGTACAAAAAAAAAGTTCTTTTAAGAACTAACTACTCTGGTTAAAGAAACAGCTAAATGTATATGCTAGTGTGTGAAAGTTTACATAAATGTATACATACTGCATAATTGACTAAAGAATGCATTTGTCATATATGGTTAATGTATAACTGCAGAACTATAAGGAAGTGCTGTACCATGACACTTTAAGCTCTTTAGCTACAGCGTGCTGAGCTACTCCCGACTGACAAAGATGCAACATATGTACTTAAATATGTTGGAAGTCTGTCCTTCCCTCTGCACTGCTGCTTAAACTGCAGGCATGTGGTGATACACGCACCCTTGCACCATGGTGCAAGTATATCTGGATCATGTGGAGTTTGTTTTTGTGCAGGAAGACACACCTTCCTGCACAAAACAATCAGTGAAGGTATTTTTCTCCTACAATGTATGCTGTGCATTGTAGCGTATATTGTAAGAAAAAAATTAGGAGAAATGAAAACAATTCTACGGCAGATTACCAAGCTCTCTGCGCCACCAGTACATCACATGTGATGTACTGCTTGCGCAGGTGGCTCCTCCATATTTATAAGGAGAGAAAAAGTTACCCTGCGTGACTTTTCCTTTCCTTCTAAATACGGCCCCTTCATACACAGCTCTTTACGTATATTTATTACTTCATTCATGACATGGTTAGTGACATCACTGATGACATCACTGATAACATCTCATATGACATCACTTATTTATTTATTTATTTGTTTGCATTTATATGGCGCACAGCTACCCAACAAAGGGTTTCCCGGCGCGACAGATCCCAGTGTCAATGCGGTTACAGGAATTAGATGTTGAATAGCCATGTTTTTAGGGCTTTCCTGAATTTGATGTAGCTTGGTTCAGACCGCAATGTGTGTGGCATTGAATTCCAAAGTGTGGGTCCTAGAAAAGAAAAGGACTTGCCACCCATGCGTGACAACTTGATCTTTGGGATTTCAAAATTATTTGCCGTAGAGGACCGAAGAGATCTAGAGGGACGGTAGGGGCGCATCAGGCTTTGTAGGTATTTTGGGGCGGTATTGGTGGAAATCCTGTGCATGAAACATAGGGATTTGAATTTGACCCGATTTTCAATTTTTAACCAGTGTAGTTTCCTAATGTATTTGGTAGTTGGAGTAGTGATGGGAATTTTCCAGAGTAGTCTGGCTGCTGCATTCTGTACTGACTGTAACCTGCGGACAGTAGCTTTATTTGCCCCCAGGTACAGAGCATTGCCATAATCTAATCTGGATGTGATCAGGGCGTTGACAACTGTTTTCTTGGTGTTTTCAGGTAACATCCAGCAGATCTTTTTAAGCCATTTCAATATGGCGAAGCAGGTGGATGAAGTTTTTACTGCTTGTTGGTGTAGACTGAGTGAGTCGTCAATAATGACTCCCAGGTTGCGGGCATGCGCGACAGGGGTTGGGGGGGTACCCATTTCAGATGGCCAGTGTTGGGGTCCCCAAAGATCTTTGTTTTTACCCAACACGATTAACTCGTTTTTCTCGCCGTTAAGTTTTAGAAAGTTTTTCTGCATCCAACCGGCGATTTTACTAAGTCCGAGTTGTAGGGAGGATGAATTGTCAGCGTCTGCTGCTGATAGCGAAAAAAGCAGCTGAGAGTCATCAGCGTAAGAAAACATTAAAAGCCCAGTGTCTTCCACAATCTTGGACAAGGGACTCATATAAACATTAAAAAGCAACGGGCTAAGAATGGAGCCCTGAGGTACTCCGTGTTTAAATGTCCTTGTATCAGAACAGGCAGTTTGCGAAAATACCTGAAATGTTCGATTTTCTAATAGTGATCTGATCCAATTAAGAGCTGCCCCGCGAATGCCTAGGGAGTGGAGAGTCTGGGCGAGGACCGCATGCGACACGGTGTCGAATGCCGCGCTGAGGTCGAGTAGCACAAGTGCTACTGTTTCGCCCTTATCTACCATGCGACGGATGTTTTCGGTCACCCCTAGCAATGTAGAATCAGTGGAAAAACCTGCACGAAATCCCGACTGGTGAGATGGTAACAGATCATGAGTGGTGATGAAATCTGTAAGGCAACGATGAACATGCTTCTCTAATAACTTAGCAAAGGTGGGTAGCAATGATATTGGGCGAAAGTTAGCTGGCAGGTTGGGGTCTGCGCCAGCTTTCTTTAAGAGTGGATGAATCATCGCATGCTTCCATTCACTGGGTACAGTTTGTTCAAGTAACGATGTATTAAGGAGATCGGTAATTGTAATTAGAACGTTGCTGCTAAGTTGTTTTAAGATTGAACATGGCAGTGGGTCTCTAGGAGAGCCCGATTTGATGGTTTTTAGTAGCCCTTGAACCATGTCAGGGTTCAGCAGGGGCCAACTATCTAGTGTGGCAAAAGATGTATCATCCAAGGAAGGGCAATCAGTAAGATGTTTAATAAGTTTATTATTAGTAATAATAAGTATATTATTAGTTTAATAAGTTTATTATTATTTATTTATTTACTTATGACATCACTGGTGACAGCATGAAGTAAATGTGGTTTAGTTTGTTATTTAAATATGTATTATATATAGGAATCTGCATTGAAGAATGAGTGGATATAAAAAAATCTGGATAAAGGATTTAGTAGCAGTGTGATTGATTGTTTACTTGAGTAATTTATAGTGTCTCATTAAATATATTGGATAGTGACTAAACTGTGTGAATATCTGTATTACGTTGTCAGTTGTATACTGCTGCATCAGTTGGTTACTAGCCACGTGAACGTCTATATTACTTATTGATTAGTTAACTGAGTATTTGTATGGGAGAGTGAATATGTGAGTGTGGTTTGCTGGGGAGTGTCTGATTGGCCAAAGATGTGTGAATAGTTGATTCAGTAGGTATATGACGTTAAGACTAAATGTTATAACAATTGTTTGGGTGAGGTAATATCATTAAGGTGTGGTAATGAGCAAATATATCTCTCAATGGCACATGTGCAATAAAGTACAAAAAAAGGCAGTGTATCTGACATTTGTTGTATATAAAGAAGTATACATATGACTCCGTGATTGCATCAGTAACCGTATGGATAACTGTATACTTGTGATAGTGATTTTATAACACTAACTAAGAATTACTATCTATATGAATACATGAAGTGCTGTTTGTATAAGTGTTAGGGGTAGTGTTTTAGGGTTTAGGGTAGGGTAGTGGTGTTTGTGTACTGAACGGGTTGTGCTGGGGATAGATTTAGGGTTTAAGGTAGTGCATTGGTCTTTGTGTAGAGTAGGGGATTGTGTTGGTGGTGGATTTAGCATTTAGGGTAGTACACTGGTGTTTGTGTAGTGTAGGGGGTCGTACTGAGGGCAGTGATTAAGGTTTAGGATAGTGCAGTGGTGTTCGTCTACTGTAGGGTATAGTGTTTTAGGGCTTAAAGTAGTGCAGTGGTGTTTATGTAGTATAGAAAGTCATGCTAGGGGTAGTGTTTTAAGGTTTAGGGTAGTGTAGTAGTGTTTGTGAAGTGTAGGGGTTGTGTTGGGGATATGAATTAACATTACACTATGACCACCCTAAGCACAATTATCAGTAGTAACCACCAAAAAAATCCAGGTGAAGTTATCAGCAGAATGCTAGGAAAACGTTTATCAATATTAAATGCTTCTAATCAAGTAAAATTCAAATCATCACTTGCAGTGTACCACAAAAGGTATTACCACAGCAGTAAGTCTCCCCAACTTAGATTTAAAGTGGATAAACATGTTTCATGTGACAGACCCATAGGCCAACGCTGCAGCTTCCACATGCTTTAACACCCTCCATATACTCAGCAAGACCTTCAAATAGACCCACCCCCTGAATCAAGGAAGACAATCACCCAAGCACTCATCACCAGCAGGCTGGACTACGGGAACGCCCTCAATGCATCAATAACATCTCTACTCCATTAACTTCAGACTGTCCAGAACACCGCAGCCAGACTCATCCTCAGCATCCCAAGACAAGACCACATTGCCCAGCATAAACAAGCACTCAACTTGCTCCATGTCGAAAGAAGAGTGACCTTCAAGCTGCTCACACACACCTATAAAGCCCTTCACAACACAGGACTCCAATACCGCAATCTCCTTCTACACCCCCAAAAGAAACCTCCATTCTGCTGACCAGGCCTTGGCCAAAATTCTCTGTACCCACAGAACCAGACAGGAGGCACACCCTTCTCCTACATCATGGCCAAGACCTGGAATGAACTCCCTCTCAGCATCAGAGGAACCCCACACTGAAAGCATTTGAAAAGAGCCATAAGACCTGGCTTTTTGAATCACCAAAGCTGCACAAATCCCCCCCACATACTCCCAGAGCGCCTGCAAAACCCTCACAGGTGAGTAGTGTGCTCTATACATCCCTAATTGATTACTTGATAAACACCACAGTGTGTGTTTGAGTGTTATTAACAGGCCCTGCCATTGGTTTGGCTGTCTGTAACTCTTTAGGGTAGTGAAATGAGCAGTACTACCTTCTTTAATATACACAGAACCTCTGAGATTGGCTTGCTTTGGCTTCACCTCTGAGAGCTACTTTCAGGGTGCTGGTGAGCTACCAGTAGCTCCTGGGCTACTAGTTGGAGACCCCTGGCATGTATAGTGATTGGGGAATTGTAGTCCTGAAGCACAAATGTGAAGGTTATTACACCACTACATGCATAATACATAGCACTTTGAATCACTCCATTTCCTAAAGCCTGGCTCACTGCATGAGTTCATGCTTACTGACTGAATAATTACATTAATATAAGTAAAGACACTGGGTGAATTCTTAATTGGTTGACTTTTACTTTAGTGAATTAATTACTACATGGTACTGAAAGATTCATTTTGAAATTGCAACAGCAGTCACACTGTGTTTGCTGGAGTATATAGATAGTGACTGGGGAATTGTAGGCCTGAATCACAACTGTGAAGGTGGTTACACCACTACAAGCATAATGCATAGTAGTTTGAAGCACTGCATACCCTAAAGCCTGGCTTACTGCAAGAGTATTTGTACTTATGTAACTGCAAACACATTAACCAACCAAATCATTCTCTCTCAATTTTGCCAAATGGACACTGATTCATAGTGTGATTCTAGACAAATAACAGTATCCCTTGCAGTGTATAAAGAAAGATTAAAAATATTAGATAAATAAATGTATTAAAACTCAGAGTAATGGAATTAAATAAATGAATAGCCGGATATAAATTAGAATACTCAAAGTTTAATAGAGAGTATCTCTGGGACGGGATGCAGAGAAAATAGGAGTTAAGGGGAATGAAGAATAATAAAAAAAGTTTTACAAAAAAAGGGAAGTTACTAGAATGATAAGTCGAAAAAAAGGGGGAATGGATGTTAATACTCGTATTAAAAAAGTAATCTATAGAAATGCTTTAATAAGAAAAACAAATTTAAATAAAGTATTTTAGAAGCTATGCAAAAGTTAAAAAGTATGGAAAGAGGCATGTTTACATAAACACGTGACGCACTAAAACAGTGGAAATGAGAAAACCTGTCAACTGAAAAACGTGACTTAAAAGTGGGAGGAGCAATAAATTGATCCTACAGAGTGTTGATGAACCAAAAAGTATATAAACCACACCCGTGGGATAATTAGTTTTGTTTCTGAGAATCAATACGGGTGAAGGAACTACGAGCAAGGTAATGATTCGGGGCTGCGAAGCTTCTTGAGAATATCTTTCATTTCCTCAGAGGGAACATATTAAAAATACATTAAACATTATCTTCCTTCCAGAGGAGTTGGATGAATTTCGAAGGAGGAAGAAAAGAATATCGAAGAGAGGTAAATTATCTGAATGGTTATATGTTTGATATTTTTTAAAAAGAAAGCACAGAAATGTAAATGATTATAGAATGTGGTATGATTAAGTTTTAAATGAAATATAATAACAAGTTGACAAAAGAACCATTACAAGAAAAATAAGATAATTAAGGAACTACTATGTGCAAAGTAATAATTAGGAGCGATGCCATCATCTTGAATTTATCTTTCATTTCCACAGAGGGATCATATTGTTAATGTATATTTTAAATTATATATAACTTTATGATCCTTCAACTGGAGTTGGATGACTTTCAACAGAGGATTTCAAACATAATAAATAATATTTTATTTAGTATGCAAGTATTTCTTAATGATTGAAAAATGTAGTATAAATAAACTATTGAAAAAAAAACAAAATACTTTGGAATAAAAGAGCATACTCTTTATCTTCTAAAGTGAAAATGGGCTAAAAGTATTTATATTGAGTAGTGCTTTCACCAATTTTCACTCGTGAAGAACAGGAGGATTATCTTTGCAAGCACTTTAAAAATATATATATATATATTTGTGGCTTCAAATGTTAATAATTCTGTCCATTTTTAAAAATGATTGTTAAATGTAATATTGAAATGAAATGTACATAAAAAAGAAAGATGAAGTAGTGAGGGAGTGTTTGTCGTAGCACTTCTATTCTACTTTATCTGAAAGTAAAAAAAGCCCAAACATTTAAATAAAAATGATGGGCCAACACTTATATAATGTAAACATAGGGAATGAGTGCTTATGATAAAATGTGGTCCAACGCGTGATACCAATGAATGAAAAAAAGATTTTGCATTTTACCCATGTGATGAATACAAAAGACTCAATAAAAATATTTTGAAAATTTGTGCATTTTTCTTTCAAGGATGGCTTCAAGAATTAAACATTTAATGAAAGAGCAAAGTACTCCACGCTAAAGGAGAAAATTCAGCACAATTATGATAGAATAGAAAAGAGAATATTATTTTTAAACACTTTCACAGTCAGCAAATTTGTAAGCACAGTAGACAGTTTAAATTAAAAACACCCTACCGGGGGGCGTGGCCAAGATGGCGGCGGAGTAGGACGTGTTTTTCTGTCCCTCCGGCACCAAAATCATTAGCTTTGCCTAGCTGCTTCCTGCGGCAGGCTTTCGCCCGTGCTTCGGACTCCCCGGGGTGCCGAGGAGGTGGTGTGATGCCCGGCGGGGTTCGATTGCCCGCAGCGGAGCTGACCCTAGCTCGGTCTGGGTTTGCGGTGCAGTCTGGCTGTGGCCTATACATCAGCGGGGCTGACTGCGAGGGAGCCCGGGACGGAGGAGCGGCAGTGACAACTGCTTAGCCGACCCGGCGGCGGAGGCGAGGACCATTGCTGCTGCTGCGGGGGCAGTGAGGAGTGAGCTGCAGGGCCTGAGCAACATCCCAAGCGGAGAACCCCTAGCTGGTGTGGGGAGTGCCGCAACGGCCCTCGAGTTTCGCGACCTGTGGAGCTCTGCGCCTGGCGGGCGTCCCTCGCCACCCGAGGCTGCTGCTTTGAGCCCACGGGACGGACTGCTAGGGGCGACCCTGAGTGCTGCAGCTACCGTCAGCTGGGGCTGGGTCGTGGGAGCTGTGGGGCGACTGGCCCGCTGGGAAGACGGAGGTGGATGCGAGACCCCCCCACGCAGCAGTAGATCAGCACGGGCCGGCCAATGGCTCCTACGGCCTGCACAGCAGGGATCAGGTGTGGTGGGGCCCTTTGGCGTGGGGATTGGAGTTGTGGAGCCCGGTCTCCCCTTATTGCCCTTACACATCGGCTAGCCAGGAGTGGCCGGCGGAGGAGAGAGACCTGCGGCCCCGGTGGCGGAACGTGCTGTCGGTCCTCGCCCTGCACCGGGTTGAGAGCCCTGAGATCACTCGCAGCCCCTTGGGGACACTGGAAGGGAGACCCCCAGCGTTGGCACCCTCGTGTTCCCCGTTGCGACCTACCCTGAATTCCGACACCGGAGTGGTGGGACTGAGGGGACAGTAAAGGCCTGCTGGCGCGCATGTCGCACTGACTTGGAGATTTGAACGCTTTGGTCTGTGCACGATTGCTACTCTGAGCAACGGCGGTGTGTACTCACTTGGGTGTTCCAGACGGACCTCCGCTGTAAGCGGCCGATATGGACCGGCCGCACTGCCGAAGGGGGGTCGAAGCTTGACCTCGGGCCGGTTTGTGTCGGGTCGGCGCCATGGCCACCAGACCCCACAAGGACAAGCCAGGCAAGGAGGGCCAATCAAAGACCACCCAGCCCGCGACACCACCAGGGACCAGCAAATCCCCCCCGAAGGGAGATTGCGATGCACCCGCCACCAAGGCTTTCATGGTGGAGCTATTCCAAGCTATCAAAGAGGACATTTTGGAGCTTCCCTCCCAGCTTGTGTCGGACCTGCGTGAAGTGAGACGGGATGTAGACAGCATAGGAGAGCGGGCTGCGACCCTGGAAGAACATGACTTAGGCCTGGCCGACGACGTGCACCGTCTCCAGCAGGATGTTCTTTCTGCTCACAGAGCAGAATCTGGATCTTCAGGCCCATGCTGAAGACTTAGAAAATAGGTCTCGCCGAAACAACATCAGGATCCGGGCAGTACCTTGGGACGGCAAAGCTGGTGACCTGAGGGGCTATGTAGAGGCCCTATTTTTGCAGATCTTGGGTGAGGACGATCTCCATGAGATTCGAATGGACAGGGTCCACCGTGTGGGACTCCCGAGGGGTATTGGGGCGCCGCCTCCTGACATCCTGGTCTGTGTCCACGACTTCCAACTGAAGGAGCGCATACTCAGGAAGGCGAGAGGGATTAACCCACTGCTCGTTCTCGACCACCGCCCCCAGTTGTTCCAGGACCTGGCGGCCTCGACATTGCAAAAGAGGCGTGAGTTTCGGCCAGTCAATGCATACCTACGAGACCAGAACGTGGCCTATTCCTGGGGCCACCCCTTTTGCCTTATTTCCCGGTGGCAGAACCGGCTGGTTCAGGTCCGATCTTTGCAGGCAGCAAAAGAGCTCCTTGGCCTATCTGACACCGCTCCAGCATCCGAGGATCAGGATCCCCCGCCGAGGAGGCGGCAGCGGCGATCCTCATCATGGCAGAGAGTGGGTCCACCTGCTACGGCACGGAGGCCGGACCCCAATGTCAGCATCCACGAGAGGGGAGCAGCGGTGGCCTCGGTGGCCCGGGTGACGGAGGCTGCATCACGGGACAGTTCCTCAGCAGCATAGCCCTGGGAAGGTGTGACTGAGGCGTCGGAGGCGCACGCCCCTACAAGGTACTGAGGTGATCCATGTTTGGTCTCCGTGGCCACTCCGGCCCTGTAGACTGGTGGGATACTGACTTTGACCACGATCCTTGCTTCTGGGCAGATCTTACCGAACTCAATGTTGTGGTCCCCTTCATTGTTCTGTTTTCTGTCACCTGTTTGCACTTGACCCTTTAGGGGAGGGGGGAGGGATGGGAGGGTAGATGTGGTGGCTGGGGTTGGCCGGTGGGGAATGCTTGCTGGCCGCTGTGCGAGAGCTGGGGAGTCTGAACGGAGAGCTAGCTGTGATGATTGATTTTTATGGATGGGAGAATGCCCTGGAGGATACTCTATTTTGGGAGACCCGCCCTGTCGGGGGGGTATGTCGGGGCTTCATGACCGGTGGGGGTGTGGATCGGTCAACTTGAGCCCAGATACAGAGTGAGCCCGGTTACCTACTCCATGATTCTGCTCACTTTCGGTACATGGAATGTAAAAGGCTTGAACTCCCCCCAGAAACGCCAGAAGGTCTGGAAATATATAATTGACCATCAATTGGATGTGGTGGGCCTTCAGGGGGCACACCTGTCCAGAGCGGATGAGTCCCGCCTTAAACACAAACAATTCCCCCTTATTTAAAGGTCGTCAGCATCTACTAAGCATAGAGGGGTGGCACTTCTGTTTTAATCGGCCCTGCATTTCCAACCCCTGGGAGTCAATAGCGATAAGAAGGGATGCTGGCTTGCAGTTAAGGGTATGCTGTATGGACACTTGTGTACCTTCCTGGTCCTATATGCCCCCAACACAGGTCAAAATGGGTTTATCCAGGGGGTCCTGCGTGCTGTGACTGACTTTGCCGAAGGTCCTGTGATTGTGATGGGGGACTTTAACTTAGTTTGGCATAAGGACTTAGATTGCTCTCACCAACAGAGATCCGAGGCAGGCCTATTCTCCGCTGAGACACAACAGACAATACAGGACATGGGGCTTACTGATGGATGGCGTTTTCTGTACCCTCAATCTAGGGACTACACCTTTTTTCCCACGTTCATCGCTCATACTCCCGCCTAGACCATATCTTTCTTAGCCAATCACTACGGGGATCCCTACAGGAAGACAAGATATACCCTCTCTCGGTCTCCGATCATAGCCTGCTCGCCATCTGCCTTTCCTGGGACAGGGGGGACAGTAGGAGACGCAAACAGTATTTTCCAGCTTCCCTACTCCGGGATGAACCCTCTTGTAGAGAGCTGCGGAAGGCGATTCGCGAATTCTTCATCCTGAATGACACCGGAGACACTTCCATCTTTACCACCTGGGATGCCTTCAAGGCGTCTATCCGTGGCACCTGTTCGTCCCTTAGCGCGGCTCTTAACCGGCTGCGGCGGGCGGACAGAGAGGGGTTGGAGGGGGAACTTCTTGCGCTCGAGCAGGATCACAAGCGACACCCCACAAGGCAAACCCTGAGACAACTTACGGCTGTCAGGGGGAAACTTAGGGCCCACTATAATAGTAGAGCAGAGTACACACTGTTGAAATTACGGCGCCTCTCCTATTCACAAGGAAATAAGGTTGGGAAACATCTAGCCCGGCAACTTTGTGATAAACGGGAGAAGGAGCACATCGGAGGCATCCGGGACTCGGCTGGAGTTCTAACTCACCAGGACGAGGCCAATGCTGGCCTCTTTGGCGACTTCTATGCGGCTCTCTATAAGGGAGAGCCTTTGGATCGCGGCGCACAACGGGACTACCTAACTGCGCTTTCACTCCTGTGGGTGTCTGAGGCGTGGAACGAGCTCCTCACCACCCCCTTCACTAGGGAGGAGGTGCTGGATGCCATCAAGGCCCTGAAGCCCCCTAAGGCTCCGGGGGCGGATGGCATACAGCTGTATTTTATAAGACTTTCGCAGCTGACCTAAGTGCTTTTTTAGTCCGCCTGTTTAACACCATGGCGGAAGAGGGGACCACCTCTGACTCCATGGCTGAAGCTATCATTTCGATCATTCCCAAATCGGGAAATGTTCCTCGTATAGACCGATAGCCCTCCTCAACCTGGATGCTAAACTCTACTCCTCCATCATTGCTCGTAGGCTCAATGACCTGATGCCGGCCCTCATTCACCCTGACCAATCTGGCTTAATCAAAGGTCGCCATACCCACGACAACACTAGACGGGTGATTCACTTAATCGAGAAGGCCAACAAGTTCAGAATTCGGTCCTGGTGGGCCTCGACGCTGAGAAGGCCTTTGATCGGGTGGATTGAGGGTTCCTGTTTTGAACTTTATTGGCATTTGGCTTCTCAGCTAAATTCTTGACGATGCTCAGAGCGAACTATAGCAGTCCCCTGTCTAGAGTGGCGGTCTACGGCCATCTATCAGCCTTTTTCTCGTACTCCCGAGGCACCAGGCAGGGATGCCCCCTGTCCCCCCTCCTTTTTGCCCTGAGCATAGAGCCGCTGGCTTTGGCGATTAGAGAGGACCCGAATATTCGGGGGCTCCCCTTCTCCGGGGAACAGCACAAGATCACCCTATTTGCTAATGACATCCTCTTCTCTCTCGCAGATCCTGCGCTCTCCCTTCTGCGAGTCCAGGAGGCCCTCTCCAGCTTCGAGCAGGTGGCGGGTTTCAAGGTTAACTATGATAAGTCTTACGTTCTCAACCTTACACTCTCACCTGCTGAACTGGCGCGCCTCCAACCACTCATGCCCCTGCCCTGGTCTCGCTCCTCCATTCAGTACCTGGGGATTCACTTAACTCCCACTCGCGAGCGACTCTACTCCGCTAACTTTTCTCCATTACTGGCGGGAATCCAGACTGACTTGGCCCGCTGGAAACCAATGTTTATATCATGGCTAGGGAGGATCCATGTGCTCAAAATATCTATCCTTCCCAAGCTTCTATACCTCTTCCAAGCACTCCCCATTGTGCTTGATGGGGACTTCTTCCGGCGTGTTAAAACGCTGATGTTGCGATTCATTTGGCAAGGGGCTGAGCGGGATTCTCCTTTGCTATGCTGCGCCGCCCGCGGAAGGAAGGGGGTAGGTTTACCCGATATGCAGTTGTCCTATAAGGCGGCACAACTTCGGGTATTGGTGGAATGGACTCGACCTATGTCGGAGACACATTGGGTTCACAAGGACCGGAGTGTTGCGCGTAGATCGATCTGGGACCTGGTCTGGAAACCTAAAAATGATAGGCCCAGGAACACGTACATCAGCACCCCTACTAGTACTACACTGAAGGTGTGGGACTCTGTCTCTAGTGACGAGCGCTGGACGACGTTCCCTTCCCCTACACACCGATACACTTTAACCCTGCCTTCCCACCTGCGGCGCTTGAGGGCCCCTTTGATGCTTGGAGAGAGGGGGCTGCCGGGCCCGTACACATTTATTCCACGGGTCGGCGCCACTTACCTTTCATAATTGTATGTGGGACTATGGCATCCAGCCGACTGAGCAGTATCACCACGCTCAGCTCCTCCATTAGGCGCTTTCCTTTACTGTCAGAGACGCAGCCACTAGACCGCTCACCTCCTTCGAGGCCTTCCTTCCTAGAACAGCTTCCATGCGGGGTGTTATCTCTTTCATCTATAACCTTCTTCTTGCGACAACCAGGGCCCCCCGACCTCGTTACATGGGCATGTGGGAGGAGATACTTAATCGTGACATATCAGACGAGGAATGGTCCCGATTGTGGGTCGACATAGCTAAACACAGCCATTCGGTGGAGCTCTGTGAGGCACACCTCAAAACGATGTTGGACTGGTACCTCTACCCTGCTAAACTGCAACAGATATTTCCTGGTTCCTCGGACAGGTATTGGAGAGGGTGTGGCCTGTTGGGTGACTTTCGTCACATCTGGTGGGACTGCCCTGTCATTCGTCCCTATTGGGAGGAGATCTTGTCCCATATTAAGGAGATGTTGGGTTACCCGATCTCGGACTCCATGGATCACATCTTGCAAGGTCTCCGGGATCTGGATCTCACTCTCCAGACTAAAGCGGACAAGAAAATAATGTGGCTGTGTGTGGGGGCGGCCAAACTCACCCTGGCCGCGGCATGGAAGAAAAAAGAAGTCCCCGCAATCTCGTTGTGGCATGCCAGGCTGTAGAAGCTGTTGTGTATGGAGAGAATGGCTGATATCTTCAGGGATGATTTCAAGAACTTCACTTTCCGGTGGGGCCCCCTGGTCCGCTTTCTATCCAAGGGTCTTCCCTCAGCTGTCTGTCCACCCAATGTGCGATCTCTCCATCTCTTCCAAGTATGATTGTCCGTGCCTTGACTGACTGAACGTATGCGGCCTTGCTACCACCACTAGGGGAGGGGGAGGTTATGGGACGGGGGGGGGGTCTTTTTGGGTTTTCTGTTCTTACTGAGCCTGCCACACGGCTCTGACGGCACTCCATCCTTACGGGTAATGGGTGTACCGCACTCTATTGATATTAGTGACTGCCTTGCTACTGCCCTTCCGTAACTAAGTCCCAGTTGCTCACCTGCAGAGGCATGCCTCTCGCTAGGCTCCCAAGCTTTATTATGCCCTAAGCCTCTTAGACCTGGATACCTGTTATTCCACTTGGACTGGTGTCGTTATTGCATGCCTTGCTTAGCTACCCCCTGTGTGGGATGATATGCGGGACTGTCGCAGGTCATTTTTCTTTCTGTTGCAAAAAATTTAATAAAACTTGGTTTGACAAAAAAAAAACCCTACCACACTTGGGGGCATATTATCAAGAAGGGTTAGAAACGCATTGTAAAATAAAGTGCATCACAAAATGGGCTACATAAATGGTGAGGGTATTGTAACGTCACATAGAAAAAACAAGCCAATCAACGTTAGGATCAGGAAGGTAGAGTTAACCACACAACAGCCAATCAAATGTTTTTCAAAATCTACGCAAGGAAAGGGATTGGTCGGTTATACTTCTTCTCACAATGCTTCACAGCCAGCAAATCAGATGACCTTTCAAGAACACGCAGCGAGAGGCAATTATTAAAGATGACTTGCTTTCGCAAGACCCCAAAAGGCTTATTGCAGAATAAGTACGCACTTATCTGCCAGACCCCATTTATTGATTAACCAGTCTCTCAAGCCTAAACACGTCAGAAATCATCTCTCATCACTTTCTCTTCTTCCAGGATCACCACGAAAGTGTGTGTCTCCTTCTCCTTTAATTCCTTTCTTATCATGGTAATTATTACTCATACACTATCCAGCAAATATCCCACAGATGCCCCCCCTGGATTTTCAATAGTAATTGTTACTCATACACTATCTAACACATACCCTACAGATGCACCCTCCTGGAGTTAGAATAGTAATTTTTACCCCTACACTAACATGCACTTATCTACAGATGCACCCCCCTGGACTTAGAATAGTAATTGTTACCCCTACACTAACCTGCACTTACCCTACAGATGCACCCTGCTCTCTCTTTCAAAATCCAAACCAGACTTACAACACCCTTGCACCACTTTTGCTTCACTTTTCCCATCTTGAAAGTAATGTAATAGTAACACAATGAACTTGTAAACCTGACCCTATCCACATTACGAGCAAAACAAGTACACAACTCATTCACTTCTTCATCGATCACAATTAGACAGTGTTGTTTCACGATTCACAATGAACTTCAATAAATACTTTGTGCCTATTTAAATGGAAGACGAGATTGTCGACATTACAAAACTTAGTGGCATATTTACAAAGACAGAGTTACAATTGTCATCGCATTAATGCCTGCAAAGTACAACAAAAACACAGAAAATGGACTTAAAAATCCTTTGTTATCTTACTGGAAGACTTTCTCAACATTGCTGTTTCCTATACAAGACTAAGAGCAACCCCCCGGGGGTATAAAACAAATGGTTGTGGGTGGCTCCAAGCCCACACCCTGCAAAATTAGAAGTTCGGGGACCTCAATGACCCCCCTCAAGCTCAGGGAACCTCCACCCTGGGGCTTTGTGTATTGTGGGAAGCAGACTGCATGACCCTCCGCCTGGACCCCTCGAAGGCAGGCCCTGGAGACCGCCTCTCCCCAGGGTCTCCTGGGGTGCCTACCCCCGGAACACTGCTTTTTGCTATGAGAGGGCGGGAGTCTCCTGGCTCCTGCCCTCCCATAGCAAACTTACTTTGGATTTTGAAAGACACAGCACTGAAATCTATTCTCACTTTAAAAATCCAAACCAGATTTCTTTTCAATATGCAATTTAGCATATTCCCATGTGGAAAAGCAATACTGGCTCCCAAAGGACGCGAGGAGCAGGCGGGACAGTGTGGACATTGTGGCTCCCCCCACAGTCCCCAACATTTACTGATAGGGGCTATTTTTTACGGTAAAATTTAAAGTCGCGCACCCAGCGCAGTGCTCAGTGCGGCCCCCCTGATGTGCATGCGCTGGATGCACGACTCATAATCTGTAGGTACGCAACTCCAGCGCCTTTGGTGCACAATTTCTACGCGTTTGGGAGCCGGCATTCCTTTTCCACATGGGGAGCTAATAACATGCAGCTCCCCATGTGGAAAAGCAATCTCATTTATATTTTGAAAGAGAGAACAGATTTCCTTGCTTTGGGAGGGCAGGATGGACACCCTGTGACACTTCAGGAACCGGCTGTCCCACAATACATAAAGCCCCGGGGAGTGGTGGTCCCCGAAGCTTTGGGGACCTTGCAGCCCCCCAACCATTTTTTCTGTAGCCCCAGGGGGTAATGGGGCCCTCGAGTGCTCCAAGAGGGGGGCCACGCAGTCCCCCTCCCACAGTACATAAAGCCCCGGGGTTGTAGTCCCCGCTGCTTTGAGGCCCTTGCACCCCTCCCCCCACCATTTTTTTTTTGCGCCAGGGGGTGATGATGGCCCCTCTGGGCCATCCAAAAAATGTATTAATTTTGCCCCCAGTAATAACCCCCCCCCTGGGGCTAATTATAAGGGCCCTCATAAAATGTAATATTTTTGATCCTGGTATTTACCCCCTCGAGGGCTAATTTTTTAAAAAAAAGCTCAGTTTTATTTGATTTATTTTACAGAAAAGTCCGCGCACCCTACATGCACTTGCCGGGTTTAACAAAAAAAAATTGTGGGCCCTGGTGGTCCTTCTGGGACCCCCTAAACTGGTCTAGAGGGTAACATTATTTCTACCCTACCCACTTTGTACGGTTTGCACACATATTCCACTGACTTCCTCATCCTCGGTTCTACCGAGGCACAAAATTGCTGCCAGCAGTTTCTGGTTTCGAATGTTGACAGCCACTTGACAGCCAATTAGCATTTAGTGCATGATCGGAAGGGTGCGCTTATGGTACGATGACAAACCTTGCACACTCCGTGGATCCATTGCGCCCATAGATATATAAATGACTTTAAGTGTAATTTGACACCATATAAGCAAAAGGCACAAGTCTGAACCGAGGGCTACCTGTTTGCCAAATTTGGTGTAATTCTGTTCAGCCGTTCGGGCTGTAGCTGTGGCTAAAGGTCCTATGAGAAATTGCATGGGGAAAACATGTTTTGGGACCCCCCTTTTTTCTCAGCCCCCACTTGACAAATCACCCCGAAACTTTCAGGATAGGAGCGGACCAGAGCTGGCCAAAAGTTTTCAAAATTTTGCAAAGATTCATCAAGTGGCGCCAAAGTTATTGGGAATAGAATGTTGCAGATTTCCTATGCATAATAGGTCCTAACTATATCTACATACTGGCGACCGCCAGTAGGTAATATATATATATATATATATATATATATATATATATATATATATATATATATATATATATATATATATATTACCTACTGGCGGTCGCCAGTAGGTATATATAGTTAGGATTTTTTCTCTATGGGATTTTTGAAAATTCTACGTCTAATAACTTTGGCGTTTGTGGACGGAATTGGCTGAAATTTTCAGGAAAATTGAACATTTTGTTTCTGAGCAGCCCCTGACAATTTGGGGGGGTTTCATCAAGGGGGGGCTGAGAAAAAAGGGGGGTCCCAAAACGTGTTTTTCCCATGTTAATTTCCATAGGGCGGTTGGCCTCACTTTTAGCTCGAACGGCTGAATGGATTTGCACGAAACTTGGCAAAATTGTAGGGACTGTTAGCCCGATGTGCCTTTGCTAGGTCTCAATATATGTGCTCCAGTGGATTTTGAGTAATTTAGGTTCAAAAAAAGATATATATCTGGGCGGAGCCTAACCACACATCTGATCTGATTGGCTGTCAGCACTTCATCCAAGAAGTGTTGGCAGCCATCTTGGGACCAATATACATGATAGCACCTCATTAAAAAGCATTGTAGTTAATAGAGGGTTTTAGGACTTTAGTTACATTATAAATCATTTGTTGATGGTACCATACTCGTTTTAGGAATTGTGGTGGGTTCTAAGGTGATTTTACCATGTGAAAAAACCTTCTGCTGTGATATCATGAATATTGTTTGAAAGAAAACTAATATCTCATGATTTTCCCACAGTGGTTTGGAAGGGGATCTATAAGCTAAACTGAAAGCATATTTTCTGTAAATTCACATTATCTTTCTCAGTCATGTGAAAATGAAGTCTGACATTCTCAGTAAAACATGTACATCCAACAAGGACAGAGACTGTCAGTTGATTCCTTTGTGTTCTACTGCAGCCTCCTAGAGTGTTCTAAAGAACAACTAGAGCGCTAACAGTCCTACTTATTACAAAGGTATGGCACACCTGAAGCCATCTTGATTGGAATAAAGTGGTAACTCTTAAAACATTTAATTTAAAAAGAAACAACATGAGGGGGTATATTTTGCCATAGAAAGTATGATTAGTGCTGCAGAATGAAAAATTAGGGCACATTTTGAGTGACTTCTCAAATCCTTTTCTATTTCATTAAAACATTCTGACATGCAGTCTCCCAAAATGGCCACCAGAGACAAAAGAGCCCAAATGTAGCCCAAATATCACCCAGATGTAGCCCAAGTATAGCCCAATGACAGAATGTCCCAGAGTGTTCTAAAGAACAACTAGAGCGCTAACAGTCCTACTTATTACAAAGGTATGGTACACCTGAAGCCATCTTGATTGGAATAAAGTGGTAACTCTTAAAACATTTAATTTAAAAAGAAACAACATGAGGGGGTATATTTTGCCATAGAAAGTATGATTAGTGCTGCAGAATGAAAAATTAGGGCACATTTTGAGTGACTTCTCAAATCCTTTTCTATTTCATTAAAACATTCTGACATGCAGTCTCCCAAAATGGCCACCAGAGACAAAAGAGCCCAAATGTAGCCCAAATATCACCCAGATGTAGCCCAAGTATAGCCCAATGACAGAATGTCCCAGAGTGTTCTAAAGAACAACTAGAGCGCTAACAGTCCTACTTATTACAAAGGTATAGCACACCTGGAGCCATCGTGATGGGAATAAAGTGGTAACTCTTAAAACATTTAATTTAAAAAGGAACAAAATGAGGGGGTATATTATGCAATAGAAGGTATTATTAGTGCTGCAGAAAGAAAAATTAGGGCACATTTTGAGTGACTTTTCAAATCCTCTTCTATTTCATTAAAAAATTCTGACATGCAGTCTCCCAAAATGGCCACCAGAGACAAAAGAGCCCAAATGTAGCCCAAATATCACCCAGATGTAGCCCAAGTATAGCCCAATGACAGAATGTCCCAGAGTGTTCTAAAGAACAACTAGAGCGCTAACAGTCCTACTTATTACAAAGGTATGGCACACCTGAAGCCATCTTGATTGGAATAAAGTGGTAACTCTTAAAACATTTAATTTAAAAAGGAACAAAATGAGGGGGTATATTTTGCCATATGAATTATGATTAGTGCTGCAGAAAGAAAAATTAGGGCACATTTTGAGTGACTTCTCAAACCATCTTCAATTTCATTAAAAAATTCTGACATACAGTCTCCCAAGATGGCCACCAGAGACAAAAGAGCCTAAATGTAGCCCAAATATCACCCAGATGTACCCCAAGTATAGCCCAATGACAGAATGTCCCAGAGTGTTCTAAAGAACAACTAGAGCGCTAACAGTCTTACTTATGACAAAAGTATGGCACACCAGAAGCCATCTTGATTGGAATGAAGTGGTAAGTCTGAAAACACTCAATTTAAAAAGGAACAACATGAGGGGGTTAATTTTGCCATAGAAAGTATGATTAGTGCTTCAGAAAGAAAAATTAGGGATCATTTTGAGTGACTTCTCAAATCCTCTTCTATTTCATTAAAAAAATTCTGACATGCAGACTGAAACATGCACTTTGAATACCAGCAGCAGACGTCCCTGGTGAGCAGTAGCTTTACTACAGTGATCTAATGTGCAACTAGAGTGCTAACATTCAGAATTTATGGCAAATGTGTGACACATCTGAATGCCTTCTTGATGGAATCAAAGTAAACAAGCATTGAAAATGCAATAGATCTCGCCCTCGTTTAAGTTAAAGCCATTCTGTTTGTAATGAGGTGGCTTTTTAGCTTTGCTTTTATTAGTGTTTTTTCAACTTTCATGTAAATAACATGCATCTGTATGCATATAAGTATATGTATGCATGCATTTATGTTTGTATTTATATAGATATACAGATGATATATGTTTATATATGTATGTATATATATATATTCACTGAAAAAACCATAGGTTATAGACCATATATAGTTAGGAATTAGCATTTACAAAACCTTGAAAATTCACTGAAAAAACCATAGGTTATAGACCATATATAGTTAGGAATTAGCATTTACAAAACCTTGAAAATTCACTGAAAAAACCATAGGTTATAGACCATATATAGTTAGGAATTCGCATTTACAAAACCTTATTTTACTCACACAAAACCATTGAAATTCCATATATAGTTAGTTGCACTAACTATATATCGCGCACCCGCAATCCACTGCTGATGATGTCACATATTACATCATTCATGACATGGTCAGTGACATCACTGATGACATCACTGATGACATCTCAAATGACATCACTGATGACATCACTGATGACAACATCCAGTGACTGTATGTTTCTGTAAAGTTAAAATATGTCTTACATATTGAAGAATGAGTGGATGTATAAGTGTCTGGATGAAGGATTTAGTAGGTGCATGACTGACTGTATGAGTGAGTGATTAAATGTGTCTCACTGAGTGCATGGGTTAGTGACTAAACTGTCTTAATTTGTGCATCATTATGTCTGTTGTTCTGTAAACTGTTGCATGTGTTGATAAGTAGCTATATGAGTAACTATATGGGTTATTGATTGGTTGCCCAAGTATTTGTATGGGAGACTGAGTGTGTGTGTGGGTGGCTGGGAGGTGTATGACTCTGTGCATAGATGTGTGAGCAGTTGATTCACTAGATGTATGGTTTCAAAAGTGCATGTGGAAACAGCTGTATGGGCGGTTGACTGTGTGCATGAGTGTATTGGTGAGTGAATGGATATCTCAGTGCTACATGTCAAAGTAAGTACATATGTAAAACACAGTACATATGAGAGTTGACATATATAAATAACTGTGCATAAGAGCCAGTGAATGTGTGAGTGGCTGTATGGATCATTGTGAACTTGTATCAGGGATTGTATAAGAGAGTAAATATGTGTTAGTATATGTTTGAATAAGTAAAGTTTGTATAACTGTATAGTTGAGGAAATGGAGGTGTGATTGATTCTTTGCATGACTGACTAGGTGTGTGAGTAACTCCATGGATGAGTGACAGTCTGTGAGTGTCTGTTTACACTGATTGTATCTAAGGTTATATTAGAGTCTGAAGAGGTTCATCGTATTATCACATGAATGATATCATCAGTGATGTGATCAGTAATGTCAAATGAGATGTCATCAGTGATGTCATCAGTGATGTCATTTGAGATGTCATCAGTGATGTCATTTGAGATGTCATCAGTGATGTCATCAGTGATGTCACTGACCATGTCATGAATGATGTAATATGTGACATCATCAGCAGTGGATTGCGGGTGCGCGATATATAGTTAGTGCAACTAACTATATATGGAATTTCAATGGTTTTGTGTGAGTAAAATAAGGTTTTGTAAATGCGAATTCCTAACTATATATGGTCTATAACCTATGGTTTTTTCAGTGAATTTTCAAGGTTTTGTAAATGCTAATTCCTAACTATATATGGTCTATAACCTATGGTTTTTTCAGTGAATATATATATATATATATATATTCCTTTGTTACAGTTAGTTCAGCTAACTATAACTCGTTCCCCCCCAATGCACTGCTGATGACATCACATTACATCACTCATTCCATGGTCAGTGACATCACTGATGACATCACTGATGACATCGCTGATGACATCATCCAGTGACTGTGTGTTTCTATAAAGTTTAAATATGTTTAATATATATAGGGAAAGGTGATTTGAAGAATGAGTAGGTGTATAAGTGTCTGAATGGATGATTTAGTAGATGCGTGACTGAGTCTATAAGTGAGTGATTAAACGTATCTTACTGAATGCATGGGTTAGTGACTAAACTGTGTAAATGGCTGTATCCATCTGTCTGTTGGTGTGTAAGCGGCTGCATGGCTTTTGTGAATAGCTACATGAGTGTCTATATGAGTTCTTGATTGGTTGTCTGAGTATGTGTATGGGTGCCTGAGTGTTTGTGTTGGTGGGATGTGTGTGACTCTGTGCACAGATGTGTAAGTGGGTGATTAACTGGGTGCATGCTTTTAAGACTACATCTGTGATGGACTGTATGGGTGGGTGATAGTGTGAATGGGTGTATTAGTGAGTGAATGTATATCTCAGTGGTACATGTGTGAGTAACTACATATGTGGAAGGCAGAATAAATGTGTGTTAAAGTATTTAAATGGCTATAAGTGAGAGTGTGTGATTGTGAGAGTGGCTGTATGGATGAGTGTGTGCTTGTATCAGTGATTGTAAAAGAGTGTAAGAATGAGCTAGTATTTGTATGAGTAAGTGAGCTGGTGTGTGTATAACTGTATAGGTGAGTAAATGGGAGTGTGATTAATTATTTGCATGACTGACTAGGTGTGTGAGTACCTCTACGGATGAGTGGCGGTTTGTGAGTGTCTATATAGGTGTATGAGTGCATAAGATAGTCCTATACTGAGTGACCATAAGTATGAGTGACTACGTGTGAGTGAGTGGATGTGTGTGTAGACCTAAGAATCAGTGAGTGGGTATGTAGTTATTGGTGTTGGAGTGCCTATGGTTTTGAGAATGACAGTCTGTAACTTAGAGTGGGTGTATCAAAAGTTACATTAGGGTGTGAGAAGATGCATGAAATTATCACATGGATGATGTCATCAATGATGTAATTTGAGTTGTCATCAGTGATGTCATTAGTGATGTGACTGACCATGTCATGAGTGATGTAATATGTGAGGTCATCAGCAGTGCATTGGAGGGTGCGAGTTATAGTTAGCTCAACTAACTATAACAGACGAACTTCTCTGGTTTTGTATGAGTGAAATGATCAATTAACTATAACGTCCCTGAAACCTATGGTTTTTTTCAGTGAATTTCAAAGGTTTTTTAAATGCTAATTTCTAACTTTAATGTCCCTGAAACCTATGGTTTTTTCAGTGAATTGCTAAGGTTTTTTAAATGCTAAATTCTATCTATAACGTCCATGAAACCTGTGATTATTTCAGTGAATTTCTAAGGTTTTATAAATGGTAATTTCCAGATAGGTAAGACATGTGCAGAAAGAGAAAGAATGGTGCAGAAAGAAGCAAGAGAAGTGCAGAAAAAGGCAATAAAAGTGCAGAAAAAAGCAAGAGAGGTGCCAAAAGAGGAAGAAAGGGGCAGAAAAAAGCCAGGAAGTGATGAAAGAGGCAAGAGAGGTGCAGAAAGAAGCAAAAGAAGTGTGGAAAGAAGTAAGAGAGGCACAGAAAGAAGCAAGAGCACTGCAAAAAGAAGAGAGTGGGGAGCAGAAAGAGGAAGAAAGGTGCAGAAAGAGGCAAGTGAGGTGCAGAGAAAGGTAAGAATGGTACTGAAAGTGACAAGAAGGGTGAAGAAAGAGGTAAGCGAGGTCAAGAAAGAGGAAGAAAGATCCAGAAAGAGGCAAGAAATGTGCATAAAGAAGCAAGAGAAGCACAGAAAGAAGCAAGTGAGGTTCAGAAAGAAACAGGAAAAGTACAGTAAGAAGACAGTGATGTGCAGGAAGAAGCAAGAGAGGTACAGAAGGAGGCAAAAGAAGTGCAGAAAGAAACAAGAGAGGTGCAAAAAGAGGAAGAAATGTACAGAAAGAATCAGGAGAAGTGATGAAAGAGATAAGAGAGGTACAGAAAGAAGCAAGAGAAGTGTGGAAAGAAGCAAGAGAGGCACAGAAAGAAACAAGAGCGTTCCAAAAAGAAGAGAGTGGGGAGCAGAAATAGGAAGAAATATGCAGAAAGAGGCAAGTGAGGTGCAGAAAGAGGCAAGAGAAGTACAGAAAGAAGAAGGAAGGTGCAGAAAGAGGCAAGAAAATGCAGAAAAAGTAAGAAAGGTCAAGAAAGAAGCAAGAGAATCACAGAAAGATGCAAGAGAGGTGCAGAAAGAGGAGAGTGAGCTACAGGAAGAGGTGAGAGAGGTGCAGAAAAAGGCAAGAGAGGTACAGGAAGAGGCAAGAGAGGTGCAGAAAGAGGCATGTGTGGAGTAGAAAGCCAAGAGAGGTGCAGATAGAGGCAAGAGAGATGAAGAAAGAGGCAAGAGAGGTGTAGAAAGAGGTACGAGAGGTGTAGAAAGAGGCAAGACTGGTGCAGATAGAAGCAAGAGATGTGCATAAAGAGGCAAGAGAGGTGCATCAAGAGGCAAAAGAGGTGCAGAAAGAGGCAAGAGGGGTGCAGAAAGAAGAGAGTGAGCTGCAGAAAGAGGGAAGAGAGGTGTGGAAAGAGGCAAGAGAGGTATAGAAAAAAGAGAGTGAGCTGCAGAAAGAGGCAAGAGAGGTGCAGAAAGAGGCAAGAGATGTGCAGAAAGAGGCAAGATTTGTAGTAAGAGTCAAGAGATGCCGAAATAGTCAAGAGAGGTATAGAAAGAGGCTAGAGGTGCAGAAAGAAGAGAGGGAGCTGCAGAAAGAGGCATGAGAGGTGCAGAAAGAGGCAAGAGGTGTAGACAGAGTCAAGAGAGGTACAGGAAGGGGAAGAAGGCACAGAAAGAAGCACGTGAGCTGCAGAAAGAGGTAAGAAAAGATCAAAAAGCACCTACAGAGGTGCATCAAGAGGCAAGAGAGGTGTAGAAAGAGGATGAAATGTTTGGAAAGAGGCAAGAGAGGTACAGAAAGAGGCAGAAGAGGTACAGAAAGAAGAGAGTGGGCTGCAGGAAGAGGCAGGAGAGGTGCAGAAAGAGGCAAGAGAGGTACATAAAGTGGCAAGGGAAGTAAAGAAAGAAGAGAGTACACTGCAGTAAGAACCAAGAGAAGTGCAGAAAGAGGTATGAGAGGTGCAGAAAGAGGCAAGAGAGGTGAAGAAAGAGGCAAGAGCAGTGCAGAAAGAAGAGAGTGTGCTGCAGAAAGAGGGAAGAGAGGTACAGAAAGAGGCAAGAGAGATATAGAAAGAAGAGAGTGAGCTACAGAAAGAGGCAAGGAAGGTGCAGCAAGAGGAAAGAGAGGTGCAGAGCGATGCAAGAGAGGTATAGAAAGAGGCAAAAGTGGTGCAGAAAGAGGCAAGAGAGGTGCAAAAGAGGTAAGAGATATGTAGATAGAAGAGTGTGAGCTGCAGAATGAGGGAAGAGAAGTGCAGAAAGAGGCAAGAGAGGTGCAGAAAGAAGAGAGTGAGCTTCAGAAAGAGGCAAGAGAGGTACAGAAAGAGGCAAGAGACATGCAGAAAGAGACAAGTGACAACTATTGCTAACATTCCATATTTATTACAAAAGTGTGGCACAGCTGACGTCCTCTTGATGTAATCAAAACTGTAATACCAAGAGCATTTCCTTTAGAAATCATAGAAATGAGAGGGTCTTATTTGTGTAGAAATCATGGTTAGTGCTCTAAAAAACTAAAATGAGGACATATTTTCTGAGTACTCAAATAGCGACATAGCACTTTTAAATTATTTGTTATCTTTATGTTTTTTTATCCAGTTGATAACTTGATTAAATGTTACACCTAGGGGAAAGAATGTTGTGTTACTTCCAGAGCTGCAGACTTTGCAACTGGGGAACCAAGTTGGAGTTTCTGCTTCAGCTCGACATTCTGTGATTCTGGTCATATCACTTAATCTCCCCATGCCTACAACCAAAATGAGTTCGTCCTTGTATGATGTAACCAATTCTCATGTAAAGCACTCCAATATCTGACCAGCCTGCACTATATAAAACTGCTAAAAAATAAGGATAAAAAGTGTGTTCCACACTTCTGTCATTGGGCCATACGTGGGCTACATCTGGGTGATATTTGTGCTACATTGGGGCTCCTTCTTCTCTGGTGGCCATCTTGGGAGACTTCAATTAAATTCATTAAACTTTATTTGATCTGATTTAGAAACATAGATCATAAAAGTGTACATAAAAACAGTAAATCCTCTTTCCTAATACAATACAGTGAGAATTAATTAAAACCAGTAGGTAAAAACAGGTGCTACAAAGCCCAGTTCAGAACAACTTCAGGTTAAAAGAATAGTAAAGTTCAATGTTTTGCAAGATCAATCTCATGCACTTCTTGTAAAATATGCAATAAGAGGTCCAAGTAAGATGCAACCTGACCAATCTGCACTATATAAAAATGCAAAAAAACAAAAAATTAAAAGTGTTTTGTGCACTTCTGTCATTGGGCTATATGTGGGCTACAGCTGGGTGATATTTGTGCTACATTTGGGCTCTTTTTTCTCTGGAGGCCATCTTGGGAGACGTATGTGTTATGAAGTTTCCTAATTTCCTTATTTACTGAAGTCTCCTCAGTAGGAAATGTTTTCAGTTTTTTACTTGGATTCGATTAAGAAGACATTCAGATGTGTCACACATTTGCCATACATTCAGAATGTTAGCACTCTAGTTGCTCATTAGTTCACTGTAGTAAAGCTATTGCTCACCAGGGAGTTACCTGGAAGTCTACTACTGGTATTGAAAGTGATTGTTTCAGCCTGCAAGTCAGAATTTTCTAATGAAATAGAAGAGAATTTGAGATCTCGCTTAAAACATGCCCTAATTTTTCTTTCTGCCGCTCTAACCACAATTTCTATGGCAAAATGAACGCCCTCATTTTGTTCCTTTTTAAGTTAAATGTTATAAGTGTTACCAGTTTATTCCAATCAAGATGGATTGGGTGTGCCATAATTTTGTCATAAGTAAGACAGTTAGTGCTCTAGTTGTTTTTTAGAATACTCCGGGAAGCTGCAGTAGAACACAAAGGAATCAACTGACAGGCTGCTCTTGTTGAAATATAACAGGAAGATATTTGAGATCTCACTTAAAACATGTCCTAATTTTTCTTTCTACAGCACTAACCATAATTTCTATGAAAAAATGAATCTCCTCATTGTGTTCCTTTTTAAATTAAATGTTTTAAGTGTTACCAGTTTATTCCAATCAAGATGGCTTTAGGTGTGTCATTATTTTGTCACAAGTGAGACTGTTAGCACTCTAGTTGTTCTCTAGAACACTCTGGGAAGCTGCAGCAGAACACTAAAGGAATCAACTGACAGACTGCTCCTGTTGAAATTTAACAGGAAAATATTTGAGATCTCACTAAAACATGTCCTAATTGTTCTTTCTACAGCAGTAACCGTAATTTCTACGACAAAATTAAACCCATCCTTTTGTTCCTTCTTTAAATTAAATGTTTTAAGTGTTAACAGTTTATTCCAATCAAGATGGCTTCAGGTGGGCCATACTTTTGTCATAGGTAAGGCTGTTAGCGCTCTAGTTGTTCTTTAGAGCACTCTAGGAGGCTGCAGTAGAACACAAAGGAATCAACTGACAGTCTCTGCCCTTGTTGGATGTACATGTTTTACTGAGAATGTCAGACTTCATTCTCACATGACTGAGAAAAATAATGTGAATTTACAGAAAATATGCTCTCATTTTAGCTTCTGGAGCACCTTCCAAACCTCTATGGGACAAACATGAGAAAATAGTTTTCTCTCAAACATGATCCTGGATATCCCAGCAGAAGGTTTTTCACAGGGTATAATCACCTTAGAACACACCACAATTCTTAAAATTAGTATGGTACCATCAACAAATGAATTCCAATGTAACTAAAGTCTGTTATCACCCTTTATAGTTCTCCTTTTAGTGATAAAAAATATTTTATTCACTACAATGCATTTCAATGGTGTGCTTGCTATCTTGTATTTTGGTCCCAAGATGACTGTCAGTAATTCCAGGATGAAGTGCTGACGGCCAATCAGATCTCACGATGATTTGTGTGGTTGGGCTCCGCCTAGAAATTGAAACTTTTTCTTTTTCTAACTTCTCATGAAATACTGAACGGATTTACACCATTTAAAGAAAATTATCTTTCTGAACCAAGGGCTACCACTTTGCCAAATTTGGTATAATTCTATTCAGTAGTTCGGGCTGTAGCTTTGTCTAAAGTTTCCTAAGGAAATTAACATGGGAAAAATGCGTTTTGGGACCCCCTTTTGTCTCGGCCCCCGCTGATGATCCACCCCGAAACTTTCAATTCCGGAGCGCCCCACTAGTTTTAAAATTTTTCCAAAGATTCATCAGCCGACGCCAAAGTTATTGGGAAAAGAAAAAATACTTTTCCTATGGAATCTAGGTCCTAAGTATAAGTACCTACTGCCGAGAGCCAGTAGGTAATATATATATATATATGTATATATATATATATATATATATATATATATATATATATATATAGTCAATGCTCTCTTCTAAGTAACTAGACAGCGCGACACAACTCCGGGGAATAAGATATGGCTTTAATGATTTTTCATGCGCAAAAAGAAAGCTGTCCCTGAAACGCTCGGCATACGCGTTTCAGCCTTCAAACGGCTTCGTCAGTGCCAGTCTCAAGGTGTCTTTGAAGTTCCTGGGGGTCAAATGATGTTATGCTGCTCCCGAGACCACTCCCAGTCAGGTGGTCTCGGGCCCCTCCTCTGCTCAATGATGTTCAGCTGTTTTGCTTACATTCTCCAGCCCGGTGCATGCTGGTCTTGGTAGTCCAATAAGGAAGCCCATTATGTATATATGTATATATATGATATATATATTACCTATATATTTTCATTTTACTCCTTCATATTAAGCATGGGCGAAATTTTCTAATTCGCGATCCGCGAATTGGTGCGAATTGCGAACTCGCAAACCGCAAAATCCGCGAATTCATGCGAATTTGCGAATTTGCTGTTTTTGCCAGTTCGCGAGGGTTTTGTACAAGTTCGGGAACACAAACTTACATGTGTGGTCGCAACGGTCGTGACCATGTTGTTTCTACGTGTCCAGCCTGTTTGCGACCCTGTGGTTCATCGCGGCCACCCTCCGGTTCATCACTGCCACCCTCTGGTTCACCAATGCCACCCTCTGGATCATCACTGCCCCCCTCTGGTTTATCACAGCACCCTCTGGTTCATCACTGTCCCCCTCTGGTTTATCACAGCACCCTCTGGTTCATCACTGCTACCCTCTGGTTGATCACTGCCATCCTCTGGTTCATCCCTGCCACCCTCTGGTTCATCACTGCCACCCTCTGGTTTGCCACTACCAGCCTCTGGATCATCACTGTCCCCCTCTGGTTTATCACAGCACCCTCTGGTTCATCACTGCCACCCTCTGGTTGATCACTGCCATCCTCTGGTTCATCCCTGCCACCCTCTGGATCATCACTGCCACCCCCTGCTTCACCAGTGCCACCCTCTGGTTCATCACTGCCACCCTCTGGTTTATCACTGCCACCCTCTGGTTCAAGGTTGTGGATTGGGGCAGGGAGGTTGAATGAAACTAGACTCTGCCTGGGGCACACAAGGTGTCCCATGCAAAGTCCAGTTCAAACCGGTGCTGGGGCTCTCCAGCCCCAGCTCTGGCGTGAAACTGTACAAAGGGAAAGGGGTGTAACCGCCCCCTTCCTGGGTCCCACCCATAGGAGGGACATAGCAGGAGATCCAGCCCCTAGATTAGGAATAAAGGTAGCAGCTGTGCCAATGCAAACCAGATCATCCTGACTGAAACTTTGAAATGAAACTCTGGACCCTTCGACATCCCACTCGACGTGGAAGACTGAAGAATCTCCTTTGTGGTCAAGGAGTGGCCACCCTGTGCAAGCAGGCACCATCAGCACATCAAGACTTTCTTTGCCGTTGCTCCCGCCAGAGCTCGAACAACAGAGATCAACAAGACCCAGACTTCCAGATATCCAACAGCCCCATCCACAGTCCTGGCAAAGCTGAGACCCGTGGAGGTGACGAGAGACGTGGGACCGGCCATCTTGAAGAGTCGACAAAGTGCTTCCTGTGCAGCTCCCAAGGCACCCTAGACGCTGTGCTTTGGGGTTTAAGAAGCCCCAGCCCCAAGCAGCCTGTGCTTCAAAGATCACCCCTCCACACTCACCGAGTGCTGCCTGGGGCCCTTTTGCACTTTTCCTGCTTGACATGTTGTCCGGTCAGTTGCCCGTTGGCTAGAGGCCTCTGTGACAACGATCCATCAAAACTACACTGCTGGTCTGGTTGCTCCAGACTGGCCCTAGCTCCCCTGAAAAAGAGCCATCGATCTGACCTTCCCGGTTTGATCCAGAAGACATCTTCGAGTCCTGCTTGGGTTGCATTTGCCAAGGTTTGGTGACTCTAATTCAAGAACCGACACCGCCGACAGCAAGAGCCTTTGTTGGACAGCTCGTGTCCACCAGCTGGTCATCTTCGATCCTTCCTGGTCCACGTGGCAGTGGAGACAAACTACTCAACAGCACCTGATCGCAACCCGACACTGCCTGGTTCCGTCCTGGTTCCATCCTGGTCACTGGCTAGTGACCTAGACTCTGTCCCCTCTGCTTTCAGGTACTCTACATCTTCAATCCACCCTTGGATCCAACCGGACTCTTCTCTCCTGGCCGCCTGCAGCATCTTTAACTCCAGGCTCCATAGAACTCCACGAAGAAACCCGACGCACTTTGGACCTATGCACCCGCTTCCTGTGGGTGAGTTAACGAGATTACACCGGTGCTCCTATAGTGGTTTTCACCTCTAGTGTCCTACTTTTTAGTAGCTTAGTTCTAGTCCAGTCGGAAGACTCCTAAACCTACAACTTTCTGATTTTTACGCACCATTGACTTGTACGGTAAACGCGTTTGCCTATAGACACTGCACCCGCATCCTGTGGGCCTCCTATGTCCTAACCTTCGTTAGTCCAGTGAAGGCCCAGCGATTCCCTAGTCCCTAGGCCTGTTCATTGTTCATGACGTGGTACTTATACCACTTTCTTAATATATGGTTTGAGTGGCCACCCTGCCTATCCATAATTGTGCATCTTATTGTATGTTATACTGTGTTCTTTGTTTAACGCTTGTGCTCCTGTGCTCATAAAGAGTCAAGGGGATTATTCTAGAAATAAATACATATATTATATAATATATAATTTGTGTGGTGTCCTTTCATTTGGGATTTAAAGGATTGCATATGGTAAAACAGCTGGCTTAACATGCCCTCTTGAGTTTAGCCTAAGACTGCTTTTGTCCATGCTACCACTAGGATAGCTGGTCTAAAAGGTTGACTTACAACCAATCACCATAAGGGTCGTTTGGACTGGTGAAAGGTGCTCACTAGAATAGTGATCATCATATACCAGGCCAACTTCTCACACACAGCACCCTCTGGTTCGCCACTGCCACCCTCTGGTTGATCACTCCCATCCTCTGGTTCATCCCTGCCACCCTCTGGTTCATCACTGCCACCCTCTGGATCATCACTGTCCCCCTCTGGTTTATCACAGCACCCTCTGGATCATCACTGCCACCCTCTGGTTGATCACTGCCATCCTCTGGTTGATCACTGCCATCCTCTGGTTCATCCCTGCCACCCTCTGGTTCATCACTGCCACCCTCTGGATCATCAATGTCCCCCTCTGGTTTATCACAGCACCCTCTGGTTCATCACTGCCACCCTCTGGTTGATCACTGCCATCCTCTAGTTCATCCCTGCCACCCTCTGGTTCATCACTGCCACCCTCTGGATCATCACTGTCCCCCCTCTGGTTTATCACAGCACCCTCTGGTTCATCACTGCCACCCTCTGGTTGATCACTGCCATCCTCTGGTTCATCCCTGCCACCCTCTAGTTCATCACTGCCACCCTCTGGTTTGCAACTGCCACCCTCTGGATCATCACTGTCCCCCTCTAGTTTATCACAGCACCCTCTGGTTCATCACTGCCACCCTCTGGTTGATCACTGCCATCCTCTGGTTGATCACTGCCATCCTCTGGTTCATCCCTGCCACCCTCTGGTTCATCACTGCCACCCTCTGGTTTGCCACTGCCACCCTCTGGATCATCACTGTCCCCCTCTGGTTTATCACAGCACCCTCTGGTTCATCGCTGCCACCCTCTGGTTGATCACTGCCATCCTCTGTTTCATCCCTGCCACCCTCTGGTTCATCACTACCACCCTCTGGTTTGCCACTGCCACCCTCTGGATCATCACTGTCCCCCTCTGGTTTATCACAGCACCCTCTGGTTCATCACTGCCACCCACTGGTTGATCACTCCCATCCTCTGGTTCATCCCTGCCACCCTCTGGCTCATCACTGCCACCTTCTGGTTTGCCACTGCCACCCTCTGGATCATCACTGTCCCCCTCTGGTTTATCACAGCACCCTCTGGTTCATCACTGCCATCCTCTGGTTCATCCCTGCCACCCTCTGGTTCATCACTGCCACCCTCTGGTTTGCCACTGCCACCCTCTGGTTCATCACTGTCCCCCTCTGGTTTATCACAGCACCCTCTGGTTCATCACTGCCACCCTCTGGTTCATCACTGCCATCCTCTGGTTCATCCCTGCCACCCTCTGGTTCATCACTGCCACCCTCTGGTTTGCCACTGCCACCCTCTGGACCATCACTGTCCCCCTCTCGTTTATCACAACACCATCTGGTTCACCACTACCACCCTCTTGTTCACCACAGTAGATTATGGGGGGAAAGCAAAGCACACCTTCTCAGCCTCAACTGAGATGAATTAACAGGGGGCTGGTTAATGTGTCACTGAATTTGTGCTTCAAGTCTGGCACCTGCTTCCTTAGCTGTAAGACCTTGCTGTTGCAGTTATTTTTTTTACAGGAGCATTGTGCCATACTTGTAACTATTCTCTGGCTGTGCTTTGAGGGTCAGAGCAGGGTCAGAGAATAGTTGAAAGTACGCAACTGAACACTGGAGGGGCCCCTCAGGAATCACTACAGGGAATGGTTACAAATTAGCTTGAACTTTTTCACCTGCTAAGTGCTTTCATTTTTCCAAAATTTGTTTTTCTGCCATTTCGCGAGATTTGCGGGAAGCGAAATCGAACTTGCAATCCGCAAATTCGTGCAAATTTGTTGATTTATCTTTTTTTTGGCGTGTTCGGGCGGGTTTTCTTTTTTTTTGCGTGTTCGGGCGGTTTTTTGCTTATTCGCGGACCGCTTGCAGCGCACCGACCCCGAGGTTGCCCATGAGGTAGTGTACGGGCGCGGCCATCTTGTTTGCGTGACGTGTTTCCGTTTCCAGGCGCTCGTTGCAAGCTCGCGTCGTATGCGGCGCGCGATTACGTATTCGTGGGCGTTTTTGCGTGCTCGGGGGGGGAAATATCGCGCGAACTTACCCATGCGGTCAATGGGCGCGGCCATCTTGTTTTTCATTCACTGCTATGGTTTTGAGCATGCTACCTTTCTATCCACCTTACATCTTTGTAATCCTATGTTTTTCTGAACTTTTTTGGGGGTTTTTTGCTTATTGTCTCTCTCTTCAATTTCCTACATCTATATTTTGTGTTTATTTTTTACTTTTTGTTACTTTATTACCTACTTTATTTCTTTCGCTCTCTCTCCTATTTTTTCTCACACCTATTCTTCTTTCCTTCTTCTTGTGCCCCGGACCATGGCTAAGGGAGGCGACAAGGGCAAGGGGAAGGGCCCAGCACCCCGTACCCGGCTCCCGTGCGGGCGTTGGAGGGGGGAGGAAGTGCAGCCCAGGGAAATCTTCTCTGCGGTAGAGGTGGCCGCCTTGATGGTTTTTGTCCAGGTCCACCTCCCTAAGACCGTGGCAGCAGGTGGGCGGATTGCTTCCGGTAACATCCTCCGGGAGCTTCGCCAGCTGTGGGAGAAGGTGTGCCGGCGCATGTGTAAGGAGTCTGGGGTCCGGCGCACCTACCACCAAGTGACGCAACGGTGGAGAGACATCTTGGACCGGGAGCATGACATGCTCGACCTGCTCGGTGTGGAGATCCCTGGGCTTGGTAAGTAGCTATTTAATAACTACTTTTTTTCCCTCTGCTCTGTTATATTGCTAATCTATTTTTTTCCTGAAGAGTACGAATGCTGCTGATTAGATTACATTGCAGGTAAATTAATGTTTAAATAGCTTCTGTCATTGCAGGTGCTCGCCTGGTTATTGGCGTTGCTACTATGCTTACTTGTTTGCAACTTTTTAGTCATTTGAGAGCATTACTATGTAATGCTAGAGACAGTAGCCTCAAGTCTAGTCCTTCTTTGTACACCTGCTGCTGCCACTTTGAAGAGATAGTGGTGGATTGATACGTTGAGTATATTATTTATTACTTGTTCTAGGACATTTGTTAGTAGTCTGCAATCATGATGACGGACTGTGTCTGTCAATCGACGTCTTGTGCTGCTGAGTGATGGCAGTCGTAGTAGAACCTTTTTGTTGTTGATGTAGTTAGTGAATTACATAACTTTCCTATTAGACGGTCTGCGAATCCTGCAATACTGTACTACTATCCTCTTAGTTGACCATATCAGATGCAATTGATGTTGATTTGTTTCCCCGATATAATTTTAGATTGAGTACAAAGAAATCAAATATTTCCCAAAAAACAATCATCCATGTTGTGTTTCTTTATTTCATGATCACCAGCAACTCCCAGGGGCAAGGCGACGGCGGCGCCAGAGACTCCGGTGGCAGAAGTTGGACAGGAGCAGTCCCTTGCAGGCTCTTCTGCTGGCCCCAGTAAGTTGTTTTATTGTAATATTAATACTTATACTTCCCTAACTTTTACAGCTCCTATTCATTATAAACTGGTTCCTAATAATTCTATGTTTTACAAAATAGTCTTTGATCTTCTTCTAATGTAGACTACTTTCTACATTCTTATCCTGCCTCTACCATCACTCTCTGTGCTACTACTGTTTACAATTATGAGTCGGTCTGTGTAGGTAGCTAAGCTTGCCCATTCGGCAAACGGTGTGAAACAAAACTCTGATACAGCAATAGCTCTAGGCACTGAGTGCAGTCCTCTGGGTTGCCCTTGCTGTCTATTCCAGTAATCTTAATGTAAGTGCTTTGACAATTTGCAACAACAAAATGTAATTGTTTACACCAAGTAAAAGGCAGCAGTGTCCTTTTTGATTTGAGAGGAGCACATCCCATACCGCTAGTGTTTCAGGGACTATTCTGCATACAAAGAAGTATGGACAAGATGATAGGTGCAGTTCGACTTTCGACATACCTCAGTCCGAACCGAAGTTGAACCCCCAATCCCCTGACCGACTATCTAGAATGTCTGACCAATGATTTTACGACCCAGAAGAACAGAAGAAGACTACCTCCGAGTCCCGGCCTATCTGAGTCACTGAAACATGACTGCCAAGTGCAGTAGTTCAAACCTTTCCGCTCACTCACTCATAAACAAAAACCACACAGTGTTTATTAGTTTTAAAGTTTCATTTTCAATTAAGAAATGAAAACACTATTTCTTTATTTTTAATAGCATAGTATTCTGATGGATGAAGATGACGTTAAAGTTGCAACAACATTCCTATGAATCAAATTAGTATGACTCAAAATTAATATTAGTTAACAGACACATGAAATTATTAGAATAACTGTGCGGGAGCCCCCACCTTCTTTAAAGTACTTAAAGTACTGCTGGTGATGACTTAGTAGTAGTTGGTGAATTGTCTGGCAGAAGGGCAATGGAATTTTCTTTCTGTAATGAGAAAAATGGTGCCTGTTAAGCAAGCATTCATCAGTTGTCATAAGAAGAAGTGTAGCATTTAATGGAATAAGCATATAAAAGGTTAACACCCTCCCCAAAACCGTTCCTTTTTTTAAATCCCAGTAATAAAAAAATGTGTTATGTAACATTTTCTTCCGTTACGAGACAAAATAGGGGGTTGTGTATGGCATCTGAAAATATTACATGTTTGTCCTAGACGTCACAACATCTGATGTGGCACAGATGACCACCAGTGCCGGGGCCAGCAGTGCAGAGGAGTCCACTCAGGATGGGGCGGCGCCAACAGGAGGAGCTGGGGGGGGAGACTCAGCGGCGGCGGACGGTGGTAAGTTATTATACTCCTTACTTCTTGAAATTTTTTTGAGAAGCCCCGCAAAGGAGTGTATTATGTACTGTACAGTAGTACACAGTACACTAGTATAAGTACACTGTACTGTCAAGAACATTTACTAATTTAGAACTACTTTTTGGGCTATCACGGAGAAGACAGTCAACCTTGACTTTTAATAGCATTAGCAGCGGTACTTCTCTGGTAACCAATGGCCCCCTCTATTTCACTTCAACTCAGCGGGCAAATTTTTATTGTGAAGCCAAGTCATATCAGATGAAGTTTAGGGATGTGAAGAACGAAAAGTTAAAGAAGGGTGAAACGAAGGACGAATATTTATGACTGTAAAGAATGGTTTTGTTGAATGCAATTCAACATAAGAAGACAGCGGTTTCCAAAATATAATGAAAAGGGTGTTAGTTGGTTTTTGACAAAAATAAATGTTGGTACATTTGAGACATTAAGAAGAATCATAGACATACTTTCGAAGCCTGGATGTTATCTTCTTTATCCTCCTCGTCGATAGCAGAGGTGTATGATGTAGTAGAGCAGACGCTGAGTGGAAGAAGTATGGCCAGTGGCCGTGCCACCCCTATAGAAAAGTAAGACATTCAGATCCCCACTTGCATATACTGCTTAAAGTACTGCGAGTCTGCATCATCATGGCCTGTGTCTGTATTACTTGGGTGAAAGCTGAGTGAGCTGCCATTATGGCGGCTAGCACAAGTTCACGTACCAGTGATTTATTTTGCAACCCAAGAGAAAAAAAGTAAAAAAAGGTCTTTTTTTAGGACTTTCTGACTATGTATGTAGTAGTGAGCCCATTCATAGTGCTGCTAGTGGAATTCCTGAAACTCCCGGTAAGGTCACAGGCTCACAAAGACGGCAGAAAGATACATGCCAAAATGTTATACTGTTACGACAGGTATCTGTGCACACGTCGCCTTTTACAGAGTAAATGCTGTAGGTAATAAAACAACACAATCAATAGACAACAATGTGGAAGTAGTCTTGATAGAAGTTTTTCTTCAATTCAGATTTTATCTACCACTCCCAGCCAACACGTGTTTTGTCAGGGCTAGTAGCCCACGACTTCATCAGGGCTCCCGCGGGCAGCGGTTCCAAAGCTATTGCCACAATGGCTATGTGCTCTCAGCCGGTTCTAATTCCGACCCGGCTACCGGGTACTGTCGAGGTTCTCGCTGATTCGTCTCAGCCGTCCGTGTGATGGTTAATACCAAGGATGCGACACACCATAGGAGTATCCGTGTGAGAGGCAGGTTAAGCCGTACTGCTTTCCAGCGTCTCCGCGTGTAAATGCGGAAGTCATTTACAGTTTACACGCGGAGACGCTGTAAAGCTGAGACGGCTGAGACGAATCAGCAAGAACCTCCACAGTACCCGGTAGCCGGGTCGGAATTGGAAGCGGCTGAGAGCACCTAGCCATTGTGGCAATAGCTTTGGAACCGCTGCCCGCGGGAGCCCTGATGAAGTCGTGGGCTACTGGCCCTGACGAAACACATGTTGGCTGGGCGTGGTGGATAAAAATAAAATCTGAATTGAAGAAAAAGTTCTATCAAGACTATTTCCACATTGTTTGTCTATTGGTTGTGTTGTTTGATTACCTACAGCATTTACTCTGTAAAAGGCGACGTGTGCACAGATACCTGTTGTATCAATTATGTTTGGATCTTGGTCCTAATTGGAGGTTTAGGTTCTTCCTCCTATCTGGGGCACCCTCAAAATAGTGGTTAGAAATGATAAATAACGTCACATACGGGAGGCGCCAGTTGTGGATCGTTATCTTCAAAATTGTATATTGTGTTTGCTACTTGCTGGTGTTACTGATGCTGGTGTTACTGAGTGCCAACTTTCTGTTGAATTATTTTGACTATATGTTAAAGACTATTGGCTACAGTATTTTTCTTTCTTTTTTCATAGATGCTACTCCAAAAAAGCTCACCCATAAGGAGATGGCTGTCCGGGCCAGGGCCCGTAAGCTGGAGGCTATTTGTGTCGAGTATCGACGGTTGTGGGCTCAGGAGCATGAGGAGGACAACACTAAAACAACCTCCAGTACATCCTTCTCCACTGCCCCCGGGTTCACCAGCCACAAGCCTCCAGCCAAATGGAGCTGTGGCCCGACAGCCTCCCGCCGCCGCCGCACAGCAGCAAAAACAACAGCTGCCCCCCCAGAGCCTGGATGGTACGTCAGCGCTGCCTCCGAAAGCGAGTGGACTACCTGGAGCGGTTGGCCGAAAAACATCAGCGCCAGCTCCGGGACCTCCGCAAAGAGCTGTGGGACGTGCAGCACCAGCTGTCCAAACTACGCCACCGGAGGAAGTGACTGTCCCTTGCCCCTTTTTTAAAGACTGTTGGGGGGGTGGGAATTGGGTTTTTGGGAAAGGGTACTTTTTGATTTTTGGACATTGGTTTGGTTAGGGAGGGGGTTGAGTTGGGGTAATTTATTTTATTTTTGCGACAACATCCATAATTTATATTTCTTAATAATTATATTTTTCATTCCAAAACACAGTATACGCGCTCATATTATTTTGTGTGGGGGTTGGTCGTGGTTACTGGACGTTTGGTTTTTCAAACTTACCAGCATGAATGAAACATCTTGTCCTGAAAAGTACCAAAATGCAAGTAACCAAGTTAGTCAATTCAGTAGCCCTACTACTGTACTTTACTAGTAGTACTGTCAGTCTCTGCTCTCCTCCCAACTTAATCCTAGCCCATTATTCTACTACCTCTCCAATAGGCTTATCTTACCTGTGATTTGCGAATCACGGTTGGTGAATAAGGTTGGTTGTTGACTTGAATCCTCGACGGATGCAATATCATTGTTGTGCTGGTAGCAGAAGTGGTACACACCGGCAGTATCACCATATAAAAAAAAGAGGAAATTAAACATTGAGTGGCCTGAGCGTGGCATTAGAAACAGTACAATAGATAGTACGGTACAGAACAGTGCCCTAAATTGTAGCCTAAGCAGTGCCAACGTAAGGTAAGCATTAATCATTTAATTGTTAACGTCGTGTAGGAGGAGGATGTTCTTATCAATCCACGATGGCGTACATGAACTTCTGGTTGCTTTGACCTTATCCTCCGCAGCAAGTGTGTGGAATTTATAGTTGTTGTCAGTCACAACTCAATGAAATACCAAGCAGCCCGGGGGAAGAGGGTTAGGGTTTCAAAATTGGATGGGAATGGGGGTTTTTGGGAAAGTTTGGTAGAGAGGAAAAAAAACACAGCATGGACAGTCAAACAACAAATGAAGAGAAACAAATCTTTGGATTAGAAGATATTGATAAATCTTGAAAGGGACATAAAGGAAGTGCACTACTGCATGCCAGAAGTACTAAATGGATGGTTAGGTTACTGAAAAGTAGTACTACTACTTACTGCAACTTACTAGTAACTACGAAGAAACAAGTTGACAAGGATCCTCACTCAGCCCCACCCTTTTCAACGTATACATGAGCCCCCTCGCGGCCATCGCCCGCCAACACAACCTCAACATCATCTCTTACGCGGATGACACTCAACTGATCCTTTCTCTCACCAATGACCCCAGCACCGCCAAAACTAACCTACACGAAGGAATGAAAGAAGTTGCCGAATGGATGAAACACAGCCGTCTGAAACTGAACTCAGATAAAACAGAAGTCCTCATCTTAGGTACATCCCCCTCTGCATGGGACGACTCTTGGTGGCCGGAAGCCCTTGGAAAAGCACCCATCCTGACAGACCATGCACGGAACCTAGGCGTTATCCTGGACTCCTCACTCTCAATGAACAGACAAGTCAGCGCCGTATCCTCATCCTGCTTCAACATTCTCTGCATGCTCAAAAAAACATTTCGCTGGATCCCCACCGAAACCAGAAAAACAGTCACCCATGCTCTGGTCACGAGCCGACTGGACTACGGAAACACCCTCTACGCAGGTACTACCGCTAAACTCCAGAAGAAACTCCAACGAATCCAAAACGCCTCAGCCAGGATCATATTAGACATCCCGCGCAACGAACACATCTCTGGCCACCTGAAAGACCTCCACTGGCTACCCGTCAATAAGAGGATCACTTTCCGACTGCTAACCCACGCACACAAATCACTCTACGACATCGGACCAGAATGCCTCAACTCACGGCTGTCCTTCTACACCCCCTCCCGCCAACTACGCTCTTCCAGCCAAGCCCTCGCCACTGTACCTCGCATCAACAAGACCACCATGGGAGGCAGATCCTTCTCATACCTGGCTGCTAAAACATGGAACTCACTCCCCACTTACCTTCGCCTTACCCAGAACCACCTAGCATTCAGAAAGCAACTTAAAACGTGGATATTTGACAAGTAATCCTCCTCCCCTCCTTAAGCGCCTTGAGACCCTCTGGGTATGTAGTGCGCTATATAAATTCTTTGACTTGACTTGACTTGACAGGGCTGCAGTCATTACGCAATTTCACTTGCCTCTCTGCCCTCACAGAGAATAAACACTTAGAACATTAAATTAGTGTTAAACATAGCAAAGATGTATCTAATTGCTGGAGGGAGGGATGAATTTGAAGCAGGGATCAAACAAACGCACAGAGTCACACTCGTAAGTTCACAACAATATCATTTAAAAGATAAGGAGAATTTGGGATACTGTTACTGTTTTTTGTAGTTGTCCCGTTGAATTTGTGAAGTCGATGCATCCAGCCATTCCTCTTATTCGCGGTACTCCTTCATTCCATCGGATGCTCCGTCAATCAATCTTGTTGACCAGACACACTGTCCACTGCCTGCCTGATGCGGATTTGCGGATCGCTAATTGTAAGCCTGAGTAGTACATCGATGGCACAGGGTAAAAGCCTGCCTGTAATTGATGATGGAAAAATACAACAGTAAGTGTTAAAGACACCTCGGAGAAAAAATATGTAAGGCACGCTGTGTAGTGCAAAAATTATACTATCACTATCAGAGATGACAATCCCCAAAATCTAGAACACCCCACATTACCCTCCCAAAAACGTGCAGAATACTGCTGCTACCTCACAGAGGCCTAATTTCAAATCATGTCAAAACGCACGCAGAAAGTATGCCCAAACCCCCCCTTTCCCACCATGGATTATGTTCAAACGACTTGCAAACAAAATTAGACATTACAACAAGTTTTCCAAGACCCCACCCAGTCGTAAAAATCTATAACCCCCGCCCAAACACATGCAATGCAATACTGCTAACCCTAACGCGCCCTAAGTTAAGAATAGTGGCAAACGCTTTCTTTAACTAGTCCAAATCCCCTCTTTCCCACCATGGATTTTCTTCAAACCACTTGCAACCAAGATTACACATTCCCACGAGTGCTGTAAGACCCCAGAACCCAGTTGCAAAAATCTAGAACACCCCCAAACACATGGAATACTGCTGCTAGTGCTAACCCTAATGAACCCTAAGTTACAAAAAGTGCCAAAAGGCTTTTCAGCATGGATTTTCTCCAAACCACTTTTATCCGGTATTAGACCTTCCCAGCAATGCCCCAAGACCCGCCAATCCACCCTCAAAAAAGCACAACACCCCCAAACAGGCAAAAAGCAAAAATGGAAAATCTCATACTTACAATATTTTTCGGCCTTCTTTCAATTCTGTCCAAACGCGCTGTGCAGCTAGGCCATAACTCCCGTTTTCCACCATGAATTTCCTGAAAAACAAATGCAATCAAAGTTAGACGGTGCCAGCAGTGCTCCCAGACCCCAAAACCCACCCACAAACACCCGGAACCCCCCCCCACACAGCACCTCAAAGACAAGCAAGTCAGCAAAAACGCAAAAAGAATTTCGCCTCCGATTTTGTCCAAACCACTTTTATCCGGTATTAGACCTTCCCAGCAATGGCCCCAGAGCCGTCAACCCAGGCAAAAACAAGTGGAAGACACCCAAACAGCCAAAAAGCAAAACTACAAAAATGGGGACGTTTAAATTTTCAGGCAAATTTCCAAAATCACTCCGCGCGCGCTCTGCAGCTAGGCCCTAACTCCCCATTGCCACCATGGCTTTTCCTCAAAGCACTTGCAATCAAAAGTATCCATACCCAGCATTGCTCCAAGACCCCAAAACCCACCCACAAACACCAGGAAGCCCCCCAAACAGGCCCCCGAAAACACTAAATTGAGAGAAATGTCAGAAAATGCAAAAATGTTTTCCTCATGGATTATCTCCAAACCCCTTTTATCCGGTATTAGACCTTCCCAGCAATGGCCCCAGAGCCGTCAACCCAGGCAAAAACAAGTAGAAGAACCCCAAACAGCCAAAAAGCAAAACTACAAAAATGGGGACTTTGAAATTTTCAGGCAAATTTCCAAAATCACTTCGCGCGCGTTCTGCAGCTAGGCCCTCACTCCCCTTTGCCACCATGGATTTTCCTCAAACCACTTGCAATCAAAAGTATCCATACCCAGCGTTGCTCCAAGACCCCAAAACCCACCCACAAACACCAGGAAGCCCCCCAAACAGGCCCCCGAAAACGCTAAATTGAGCGAAATGTCAGAAAATGCAAAAATGTTTTCCTCATGGATTGTCTCCAAACCACTTTTATCCGGTATTAGACCTTCCCAGCAATGCCCCAAGACCCGCCAACCCACCCGCAAAAAACAAAACACCCCCAAACAGGCAAAAAGCAAAAATGGAAAATCTCATACTTACAATATTTTTTTTTCGGCCTTCTTTCAATTCTGTCCAAACGCGCTGTGCAGCTAGGCCATAACTCCCGTTTTCCACCATGGATTTCCTGAAAAACAAATGCAATCAAAATTAGACTGTGCCAGCAGTGCTCCCAGAATCCAAAACCCACCCACAAACACCCAGAACCCCCCCAAAGACAAGCAAGTCAGCAAAAACGCAAAAAGAATTTCGCCTCTGATTTTTCCAAACCACTTTTATCCGGTATTAGACCTTCCCAGCAATCTCCCCAGAGCCGTCAACCCAGGCGAAAACAAGTAGAAGACCCCCAAACAACCAAAAAGCAAAACTACAAAAATGGGGACTTTGAAATTTTCAGGCAAATTTCCAAAATCACTCCACGCGCGCTCTGCAGCTAGGCCCTAACTCCCCTTTGCCACCATGGATTTGCTTCAAACCTCTTGCAATCAAAAGTATCCATACCCAGCAGTGCTCCCAGACCCCGAAACCCACCCACAAACACCGGGAAGCCCCCCAAACAGGCCCCCTGGCGCTGGTGGTTCTCTTGTGCACCTAAAAGCAATGGAAGACAGAGGAACATCAGTTATACACCCCAAAAAGTCAAAAAACACATAAAAATCACCACAATCCCATGCCATCCATGCCCTCTATTATGTTTAAATTCAAGACACCCCACAGAAAGACTAGGCCCATGCACCACTGAGAACCCCTGGGCATAATGGATGAAAGCTAGGCAAAATGGGTGCAGGCCTGAGAACACTGCCTGCCTTTAAAATGGCCCCTTGCCCCCCAGCACATGGCCAGGCCCAGCCTGTACCAGCACTCAAAATGGCCCCCACCCACATGGCCAGTCTCAACAACACGCCCACAAATAGAAAAACACACAAAAATCACCACAATCCCATGCCATCCATGCCCTCAATGATGTTTAAATTCCAGACACCCCACAGAAAGACTAGTCCCATGCACCACTGAGTACCCCTGGGCATAATGGATGAAAGCTAGGCAATATGGGTGCAGGCCTGAGAACACTGTCTGCCTTCAAAATGGCCTTTGCCCCCCCCAGCACATGGCCAGGCCCTGCCTGTACCAGCACTCAAAATGGCCCCCACCCACATAGCCAATCCCAACAACACCCCCAAAAAGTTGAAAAACACATATAAATCACCACTATCCCATGCCATCGATGCCCTCAATCATGTTCAAATTTAAGACACCCCACAGAAAGACTAGGCCCACGCACCACAGAGTACCCCTGGGCAAAAGGCCCCAACAGCCCAAAAATCGAAAAACACACAAAAATCACCACAATCCCTTGCCATCCATGCCCTCAATGATGTTTAAATTCAAGACACCCCACAGAAAGACTAGGCCCATGCACCACTGAGTACCCCTGGGCATAATAGATGAAAGCTAGGCAAAATGGGTGCAGGCATGAGAACACTGCCTGCCTTCAGAATGGCCCCTTGCCCCCCAGCACATGGCCAGGTCCTGCCTGTACCAGCACTCAAAATGGCCCCCACCCACATGGCCAGTCCCAACAACATCCCCAAAAAGTCGAAAAAACACATAAAAATCACCACAATCCTATGCCATCCATGCCCTCAATCATGCTCAAATTCAAGACACCCCACAGAAAGACTAGGCCCATGCACCACAGAGTACCCCTGGGCAAAAGGCCCCAACAACAGCCCAAAAATAAAAAACACACAAAAATCACCACAATCCCATGCCATCCATGCCCTCAATGATGTTTAAATTCAACACACCCCACAGAAAGACTAGGCCCATGCACCACTGAGTACCCCTGGGCATAATGGATGAAAGCTAGGCAAAATGGGTGCAGGCCTGAGAACACTGCCTGCCTTCAAAATGGCCCCTTGCCCCCCAGCACATGGCCAGGCCCTGCCTGTACCAGCACTCAAAATGGCCCCCACCCAAATGGCCAGTCCAAACAACACCCCCAAAAAGTCGAAAAACACATAAAAATCACCACAATCTCATGCCATCTATGCCCTCAATCATGTTCAAATTCAAGACACCCCACAGAAAGACTACGCCCATGCACCACAGAGTACCCCTGGGCAAAAGGCCCCAACAACAGCCTAAAAATCGAAAAACACACAAAAATCACCACAATCCCATGCCATCCATGCCCTCAATGATGTTTAAATTCAAGACACCCCACAGAAAGACTAGGCCCATGCACCACTGAGTACCCCTGGGAATAATGGATGAAAGCTAGGCAAAATGGGTGCAGGCCTGAGAACACTGCCTGCCTTCAAAATGGCCCCTTGCCCCCCAGCACATGGCCAGGCCCTGCCGGTACCAGCACTCAAAAGGGCCCCCACCCGCATGGCCAGTCCAACCAACACCCCCAAAAAGTCAAAAAACACATACAAATCACCACAATCCCATGCCATCCATGCCCTCAATCATGTTCAAATTCAAGACACCCCACAGAAAGACTAGGCCCATGCACCACGGAGTACCCCTGGGCAAAAGGCCCCAACAACAGCCCAAAAATCGAAAACCACACAAAAATCACCACAATCCCTTGCCATCCATGCCCTCAATGATGTTTAAATTCAAGACACCCCACAGAAAGACTAGGCCCATGCACCGCTGAGTACCCCTGGGCATAATGGATGAAAGCTAGGCAAAATGGGTGCAAGCCTGAGAACACTGCCTGCCTTCAAAATGGCCCCTTGCCCCCCATCACATGGCCAGGCCCTGCCTGTACCAATACTCAAAATGGCCCCCACCCACATGGCCAGTCCCAACAACACCCCCAAAAAGTCATAAAACACATAACAATCACCACAATCCCATGCCATCCACGCCCTCAATCATGTTCAAATTCAAGACACCCCACAGAAAGACTAGGCCCATGCACCACTGAGTACCCCTGGGCATAAATGGATGAAAGCTAGGCAAAATGGGTGCAGGCCTGAGAACACTGCCTGCCTTCAAAATGGCCCCTTGCCCCCCATCACATGGCCAGCCCCTGCCTGTACCAATACTCAAAATGGCCCTCACCCACATGGCCAGTCCCAACAACACCCCCAAAAAGTCAAAAAACACATAACAATCACCACAATCCCATGCCATCCACGCCCTCAATCATGTTCAAATTCAAGACACCCCACAGAAAGACTAGGCCCATGCACCACTGAGTAACCCTGGGCATAATGGATGAAAGCTAGGCAAAATGGGTGCAGGCCTGAGAACACTGCCTGCCTTCAAAATAGCCCCTTGCCCCCCAGCACATGGCCAGGCCCTGCCTGTACTTGTAATCAAAATGGCCCCCACCCACATGGCCAGTCCCAACAACACCCCCAAAAAGTCAAAAAACAGATAAAAATCACCACAATCTCATGCCATCCATGCCCTCAATGATGTTTAAATTCAAGACCCCCCACAGAAAGACTAGGCCCATGCACCACAGAGTACCCCTTTGCAAAAGGCCACAACAACAGCCCACAAATCATAAAACACACAAAAATCACCGCAATCCCACCATGCCATCCATGCCCTCAATGATGTTTAAATTCAAGACACCCCACAGAAAGACTAGGCCCATGCACCACTGAGTACCCCTGGGCATAATGGATGAAAGCTAGGCAAAATGGGTGCAGGCCTGAGAACACTGCCTGCCTTCAAAATGCCCCCTTGCCCCCAGCACATGGCCAGGCCCTGCCTGTACTAGCACTCAAAATGGCCCCCACCCACATGGACAGTCCCAACAACACCCCCAAAAAGTCAAAAAACACATAAAAATCACAAGAATCCCATGCCATCCATGCCCTCAATCATGTTCAAATTCAAGACGTCCCACAGAAAGACTAGGCCCATGCACCACAGAGTACCCCTGGGCAAAAGGCCCCAGCAACAGCCCAAAAATCGAAAAACACACAAAAATCACCACAATCCCATGCCATCTATGCCCTCAATGATGTTTAAATTCAAGACACCCCACAGAAAGACTAGGCCCATGCACTACTGAGTACCCCTGGGCATAATGGATGAAAGCTAGGCAAAATGGGTGCAGGCCTGAGAACACTGCCTGCCTTCAAAATGGCCCCTGGCCCCCCAGCACATGGCCAGGCCCTGCCTGTACTAGCACTCAAAATGGCCTCCACCCACATGGCCAGTCCCAACAACACCCCCAAAAAGTCGAAAAACACATGAAAATCACCACAATCCCATACGATCTACGCCTTCAATCATGTTCAAATTCAAGACACCCCGCAGAAAGACGAGGGCCAATTACTATAGAGTACCCCTGGGCAAAAGGCCCCAACAACAGCCCAAAAATCGAAAAACACACAAAAATCACCACAATCCCATGCCATCCATGCTCTCAATCATGTTCAAATTCAAGACACCCCACAGAAAGACTAGGCCCATGCACCACTGAGTACACCTGGACATAATGGATGAAAGCTAGGCAAAATGGGTGCAGGCCTGAGAACACTGCCTGCCTTCAAAATGGCCCCTTGCCCCCCAGCACATGGCCAGGCCCTGCCTGTACCAGCATTCAAAATGGCCCCCACCCACATGGCCAGTCCCAACAATACCCCCCAAAAAGTCGAAAAATACATAAAAATCTCCACAATCCCATGCCATCCATGCCCTCAATCATGTTCAAATTCAAGACACCCCACAGAAAGACTAGGCCCATGCACCACAGAATACCCCTGGGCAAAAGGCCCCAACAACAGCCCAAAAATCGAAAAACACACAAAAATCACCACAATCCCATGCCTTCCATGCCCTCAATGATGTTTAAATTCAAGACACCCCACAGAAAGACTAGGCCCATGCACCACTGAGTACCCCTGGGCATAATGGATGAAAGCTAGGTAAAATGGGTGCAGGCCTGAGAAAACTGCCTGCCTTCAAAATGGCCCCTTGCCCCCCAGCACATGGCCAGGCCATGCCTGTACCAGCACTCAAAATGGCCCCCACCCACATGAGCAGTCCCAACAACACCCCCAAAAAGTAAAAAACACATAAAAATCACCACAATCCCATGCCATCCATGACCTCAATCATGTTAAAATTCAAGACACCCCACAGAAAGACTAGGCCCTTGCACCACAGAGTACCCCTGTGCAAAAGGCCCCAACTACAGCCCAAAAATCGAAAAACACACAAAAATCACCACAATCCCATGCCATCCATGCCCTCAATGATGTTTAAATTCAAGACGCCCCACAGAAAGACTAGTCCCATGCACCACTGAGTACCCCTGGGCATAATGGATGAAAGCTAGGCAATATGGGTGCAGGCCTGAGAACACTGCCTGCCTTCAAAATGGCCCTTGCCCCCCAGCACATGGCCAGGCCCTGCCTGTACCAGCACTCAAAATGGCCCCCACCCACATGGCCAATCCCAACAACACCCCCAAAAAGTTGAAAAACACATAAAAATCACCACTATCCCATGCCATCCATGCCCTCAATCATATTCAAATTCAGGACACCCCACAGAAAGTCTAGGCCCACGCACCACAGAATACCCCTGGGCAAAAGGCCCTAACAACAGCCCAAAAATCGAAAAACACACAAAAATCACCACAATCCCTTGCCATCCATGCCCTCAATGATGTTTAAATTCAAGACACCCCACAGAAAGACTAGGCCCATGCACCACTGAGTACCCCTGGGCAGAATGGATGAAAGCTAGGCAAAATGGGTGCAGGCCTGAGAACACTGCCTGCCTTCAAAATGGCCCCTTGCCCCCCAGCACATGGCCAGGTCCTGCCTGTACCAACACTCAAAATGGCCCCCACCCACATGGCCAGTCCCAACAACATCCCCAAAAAGTCGGAAAACACATAAAAATAACCACAATCCTATGCCATCCATGCCCTCAATCATGTTCAAATTCAAGACACCCCACAGAAAGACTAGGCCCATGCACCACAGAGTACCCCTGGGCAAAAGGCCCCAACAACAGCCCAAAAATCGAAAAACACACAAAAATCACCACAATCCCATGCCATCCATGCCCTCAATGATGTTTAAATTCAAGACACCCCACAGAAAGACTAGGCCCATGCACCACTGAGTACCCCTGGGCATAATGGATGAAAGCGAGGCAAAATGGGTGCAGGCCTGAGAACACTGCCTGCCTTCAAAATGGCCCCTTGCCCCCCAGCACATGGCCAGGCCCTGCCTGTACCAGCACTCAAAATGGCCCCCACCCACATGGCCAGTCCCAACAACACCCCCGTCAAGTCGAAAAACACATAAAAATCACCACAATCCCATGCCATCCATGCCCTCAATCGTGTTCAAATTCAAGACACCCCACAGAAAGACTAGGCCCATGGACCACAGAGTACCCCTGGGCAAAAGGCCCCAACTACAGCCCAAAAATCGAAAAAAACACAAAAATCACCACACTCCCATACCATCCATGCCCTCAATGATGTTTAAATTCAAGACACCCCACAGAAAGACTAGGCCCATGCACCACTGAGTACCCCTGGGCATAATGGATGAAAGCTAGGCAAAATGGGTGCAGGCCTGAGAACACTGCCTGCCTTCAAAATGGCCCCTTGCCCCCCAGCACATGGCCAGGCCCTGCCTGTACCAGCATTCAAAATGGCCCCCACCCACATGGCCAGTCCCAACAATACCCCCGAAAAGTCGAAAAATACATAAAAATCTCCACAATCCCATGCCATCCATGCCCTCAATCATGTTCAAATTCAAGACACCCCACAGAAAGACTAGGCCCATGCACCACAGAATCCCCCTGGGCAAAAGGCCCCAACAACAGCCCCAAAATCGAAAAACACACAAAAATCACCACAATCCCATGCCTTCCATGCCCTCAATGATGTTTAAATTCAAGACACCCCACAGAAAGACTAGGCCCATGCACCACTGAGTACCCCTGGGCATAATGGATGAAAGCTAGGCAAAATGGGTGCAGGCCTGAGAACACTGCCTGCCTTCAAAATGGCCCCTTGCCCCCCAGCACATGGCCAGGCCCTGCCTGTACCAGCACTCAAAATGGCCCCCACCCACATGGCCAGTCCCAACAACACCCCCAAAAAGTAAAAAAACACATAAAAATCACCACAATCCCATGCCATCCATGACCTCAATCATGTTAAAATTCAAGACACCCCACAGAAAGACTAGACCCATGCACCACAGAGTACCCCTTTGCAAAAGGCCCCAACAACAGCCCAAAAATCATAAAACACACAAAAATCACCGCAATCCCACCATGCCATCCATGCCCTCAATGATGTTTAAATTCAAGACACCCCACAGAAAGACTAGGCCCATGCACCACTGAGTACCCCTGGGCATAATGGATGAAAGCTATGCAAAATGGGTGCAGGCCTGAGAACACTGCCTGCCTTCAAAATGGCCCCTTGCCCCCCAGCACATGGCCAGGCCCTGCCTGTACCAGCACTCAAAATGGCCCCCACCCACAAGGCCAGTCCCAACAACACCCCCAAAAAGTCAAGAAACACATAAAAATCACCACAATCCCATGCCATCCATGCCCTCAATCATGTTCAAATTCAAGACGTCCCAAAGAAAGACTAGACCCATGCACCACAGAGTACCCCTGGGCAAAAGGCCCCAACAACAGCCCAAAAATCGAAAAACACACAAAAATCACCACAATCCCATGCCATCTATGCCCTCAATGATGTTTAAATTCAAGACACCCCACAGAAAGACTAGGCCCATGCACTACTGAGTACCCCTGGGCATAATGGATGAAAGCTAGGCAAAATGGGTGCAGGCCTGAGAACACTGCCTGCCTTCAAAATGGCCCCTGGCCCCCCAGCACATGGCCAGGCCCTGCCTGTACTAGCACTCAAAATGGCCCCCACCCACATGGGCAGTCCCAACAACACCCCCAAAAAGTCGAAAAACACATGAAAATCACCACAATCCCATACCATCTACGCCTTCAATCATGTTCAAATTCAAGACACCCCACAGAAAGACGAGGCCCAATTACTATAGAGTACCCCTGGGCAAAAGGCCCCAACAACAGCCCAAAAATCGAAAAACACACAAAAATCACCACAATCCCATGCCATCCATGCTCTCAATCATGTTCAAATTCAAGACACCCCACAGAAAGACAAGGCCCATGCACCACTGAGTACCCCTGGGCATAATGGATGAAAGCTATGTAAAATGGGTGCAGGCCTGAGAAAACTGCCTGCCTTCAAAATGGCCCATTGCCCCCCAGCACATGGCCAGGCCCTGCCTCTACCAGCACTCAAAATGGCCCCCACCCACATGGCCAGTCCCAACAACACCCCCAAAAAGTAAAAAAACACATAAAAATCACCACAATCCCATGCCATCCATGACCTCAATCATGTTAAAATTCAAGACACCCCACAGAAAGACTAGGCCCTTGCACCACAGAGTACCCCTGTGCAAAAGGCTCCAACTACAGCCCAAGAATCGAAAAACACACAAAAATCACCACAATCCCATGCCATCCATGCCCTCAATGATGTTTAAATTCAAAACACCCCACAGAAAGACTAGTCCCATGCACCACAGAGTACCCCTGGGCATAATGGATGAAAGCTAGGCAATATGGGTGCAGGCCTGAGAACACTGCCTGCCTTCAAAATGGCCCTTGCCCCCCAGCACATTGCCAGGCCCTGCCTGTACCAGCACTCAAAATGGCCCCCACCCACATGGCCAATCCCAACAACACCCCCAAAAAGTTGAAAAACACATAAAAATCACCACTATCCAATGCCATCCATGCCTCAATCATATTCAAATTCAGGACACCCCACAGAAAGTCTAGGCCCACGCACCACAGAATACCCCTGGGCAAAAGGCCCCAACAACAGCCCAAAAATCGAAAAACACACAGAAATCACCACAATCCCTTGCCATCCATGCCCTCAATGATGTTTAAATTCAAGACACCCCACAGAAAGACTAGGCCCATGCACCACTGAGTACCCCTGGGCAGAATGGATGAAAGCTAGGCAAAATGGGTGCAGGCCTGAGAACACTGCCTGCCTTCAAAATGGCCCCTTGCCCCCCAGCACATGGCCAGGTCCTTCCTGTACCAGCACTCAAAATGGCCCCCACCCACATGGCCAGTCCCAACAACATCCCCAAAAAGTCGGAAAACACATAAAAATCACCACAATCCTATGCCATCCATGCCCTCAATCATGTTCAAATTCAAGACACCCCACAGAAAGACTAGGCCCATGCACCACAGAGTACCCCTGGGCAAAAGGCCCCAACAACAGCCCAAAAATCGAAAAACACACAAAAATCACCACAATCCCATGCCATCCATGCCCTCAATGATGTTTGAATTCAAGACACCCCACAGAAAGACTAGGCCCATGCACCACTGAGTACCCCTGGGCATAATGGATAAAAGCGAGGCAAAATGGGTGCAGGCCTGAGAACACTGCCTGCCTTCAAAATGGCCCCTTGCCCCCCAGCACATGGCCAGGCCCTGCCTGTACCAGCACTCAAAATGGCCCCCACCCACATGGCCAGTCCCAACAACACCCCCGTCAAGTCGAAAAACACATAAAAATCACCACAATCCCATGCCATCCATGCCCTCAATCGTGTTCAAATTCAAGACACCCCACAGAAAGACTAGGCCCATGGACCACAGAGTACCCCTGGGCAAAAGGCCCCAACAACAGCCCAAAAATAAAAAAACACACAAAAATCACAACAATCCCATGCCATCCATGCCCTCAATGATGTTTAAATTCAACACACCCCACAGAAAGACTAGGCCCATGCACCACTGAGTACCCCTGGGCATAATGGATGAAAGCTAGGCAAAATGGGTGCAGGCCTGAGAACACTGCCTGCCTTCAAAATGGCCCCTTGCCCCCCAGCACATGGCCAGGCCCTGCCTGTACCAGCACTCAAAATGGCCCCCACCCAAATGGCCAGTCCCAACAACACCCCCAAAAAGTCGAAAAACACATACAAATCACCACAATCCCATGCCATCCATGCCCTCAATCATGTTCAAATTCAAGACACCCCACAGAAAGACTAGGCCCATGCACCACGGAGTACCCCTGGGCAAAAGGCCCCAACAACACCCCCAAAAAGTCGAAAAACACATAACAATCACCACAATCCCATGCCATCCACGCCCTCAATCATGTTCAAATTCAAGACACCCCACAGAAAGACTAGGCCCATGCACCACTGAGTACCCCTGGGCATAATGGATGAAAGCTAGGCAAAATGGGTGCAGGCCTGAGAACACTGCCTGCCTTCAAAATAGCCCCTTGCCCCCCAGCACATGGCCAGGCCCTGCCTGTACTTGTAATCAAAATGGCCCCCACCCACATGGCCAGTCCCAACAACACCCCCAAAAAGTAAAAAAACAGATAAAAAATCACCACAATCCCATGCCATCCATGCCCTCAATGATGTTTAAATTCAAGACACCCCACAGAAAGACTAGGCCCATGCACCACTGAGTACCCCTGGGCATAATGGATGAAAGCTAGGCAAAATGGGTGCAGGCCTGAGAACACTGCCTGCCTTCAAAATGCCCCCTTGCCCCCAGCACATGGCCAGGCCCTGCCTGTACTAGCACTCAAAATGGCCCCCACCCACATGGACAGTCCCAACAACACCCCCAAAAAGTCGAAAAACACATACAAACCACCTCTATCCCATGCCATAAATGCCCTCAATCATGTTCAAATTCAAGACACCCCACAGAAAGACTAGGCACATGCACCACAGAGTACCCCTTTGCAAAAGGCCCCAACAACAGCCCGAAAATCATAAAACACACAAAAATCACCGCAATCCCATCATGCCATCCATGCCCTCAATGATGTTTAAATTCAAGACACCCCACAGAAAGACTAGGCCCATGCACCACTGAGTACCCCTGGGCATAATGGATGAAAGCTATGCAAAATGGGTGCAGGCCTGAGAGCACTGCCTGCCTTCAAAATGGCCCCTTGCCCCCCAGCACATGGCCAGGCCCTGCCTGTACCAGCACTCAAAATGGCCCCAACCCACATGGACAGTCCCAACAACACCCCCAAAAATTCGAAAAACACACAAAAATCACCAGAATCCCACCATGCCGTCCATGCCCTCAATGATGTTTAAATTCAAGACACCCCACAGAAAGACTAGGCCCATACACCACTGAGTACCCCTGGGCATAATGGATGAAAGCTAGACAAAATGGGTGCAGGCCTGACAGCACTGCCTGCCTTCAAAATGGCCCCTTGCCCCCCAGGACATGGCCAGGCCCTGCCTGTACCAGCACTCAAAATGGCCCCCACCCACATGGCAAGTCCCAACAACACCCCAAAAAAGTCAAAAAACACATAAAAATCACCACAATCCCATGCCATCCATGCTCTCAATCATGTTCAAATTTAAGACGTCCCACAGAAAGACTAGGCCCATGCACCACAGAGTACCCCTGGGCAAAAGGCCCCAACAACAGCCCAAAAATCGAAAAACACACAAGAATCACCACAATCCCATGCCATCTATGCCCTCAATGATGTTTAAATTCAAGACACCCCACAGAAAGACTAGGCCCATGCACTACTGAGTACCCCTGGGCATAATGGATGAAAGCTAGGCAAAATGGGTGCAGGCCTGAGAACACTGCCTGCCTTCAAAATGGCCCCTGGCCCCCCAGCACATGGCCAGGCCCTGCCTGTACTAGCACTCAAAATGGCCCCCACCCACACGGCCAGTCCCAACAACACCCCCAAAAAGTCAAAAAACACATGAAAATCACCACAATCCCATACCATCTACGCCTTCAATAATGTTCAAATTCAAGACACCCCACAGAAAGACGAGGGCCAATTACTATAGAGTACCCCTGAGCAAAAGGCCCCAACAACAGCCCAAAAATCGAAAAACACACAAAAATCACCACAATCCGATGCCATCCATGCTCTCAATCATGTTCAAATTCAAGACACCCCACAGAAAGACTAGGCCCATGCACCACTGAGTACACCTGGACATAATGGATGAAAGCTAGGCAAAATGGGTGCAGGCCTGAGAAAACTGCCTGCCTTCAAAATGGCCCCTTGCCCCCCAGCACATGGCCAGGCCCTGCCTGTACCAGCATTCAAAATGGCCCCCACCCACATGGCCAGTCCCAACAATACCCCCGAAAAGTCAAAAAATACATAAAAATCTCCACAATCCAATGCCATCCATGCCCTCAATCATGTTCAAATTCAAGACACCCCACAGAAAGACTAGGCCCATGCACCACAGAATACCCCTGGGCAAAAGGCCCCAACAACAGCCCAAAAATCGAAAAACACACAAAAATCACCACAATCCCATGCCTTCCATGCCCTCAATGATGTTTAAATTCAAGACACCCCACAGAAAGACTAGGCCCATGCACCACTGAGTACCCCTGGGCATAATGGATGAAAGCTAGGCAAAATGGGTGCAGGCCTGAGAACACTGCCTGCCTTCAAAATGGCCCCTTGCCCCCCAGCACATGGCCAGGCCCTGCCTGTACCAGCACTCAAAATGGCCCCCACCCACATGGCCAGTCCCAACAACACCCCCAAAAAGTAAAAAAACACATAAAAATCACCACAATCCCATGCCATCCATTACCTCAATCGTGTTCAAATTCAAGACACCCCACAGAAAGACTAGGCCCATGGACCACAGAGTACCCCTGGGCAAAAGGCCCCAACTACAGCCCAAAAATCGAAAAAAACACAAAAATCACCACACTCCCATACCATCCATGCCCTCAATGATGTTTAAATTCAAGACACCCCACAGAAAGACTAGGCCCATGCACCACTGAGTACCCCTGGGCATAATGGATGAAAGCTAGGCAAAATGGGTGCAGGCCTGAGAACACTGCCTGCCTTCAAAATGGCCCCTTGCCCCCCAGCACATGGCCAGGCCCTGCCTGTACCAGCATTCAAAATGGCCCCCACCCACATGGCCAGTCCCAACAATACCCCCGAAAAGTCGAAAAATACATAAAAATCTCCACAATCCCATGCCATCCATGCCCTCAATCATGTTCAAATTCAAGACACCCCACCGAAAGACTAGGCCCATGCACCACAGAATACCCCTGGGCAAAAGGCCCCAACAACAGCCCAAAAATCGAAAAACACACAAAAATCACCACAATCCCATGCCTTCCATGCCCTCAATGATGTTTAAATTCAAGACACCCCACAGAAAGACTAGGCCCATGCACCACTGAGTACCCCTGGGCATAATGGATGAAAGCTAGGCAAAATGGGTGCAGGCCTGAGAACACTGCCTGCCTTCAAAATGGCCCCTTGCCCCCCAGCACATGGCCAGGCCCTGCCTGTACCAGCACTCAAAATGGCCCCCACCCACATGGCCAGTCCCAACAACACCCCCGTCAAGTCGAAAAACACATAAAAATCACCGCAATCCCATGCCATCCATGACCTCAATCATGTTAAAATTCAAGACACCCCACAGAAAGACTAGACCCATGCACCACAGAGTACCCCTTTGCAAAAGGCCCCAACAACAGCCCAAAAATCATAAAACACACAAAAATCACCGCAATCCCACCATGCCATCCATGCCCTCAATGATGTTTAAATTCAAGACACCCCACAGAAAGACTAGGCCCATGCACCACTGAGTACCCCTGGGCATAATGGATGAAAGCTATGCAAAATGGGTGCAGGCCTGAGAACACTGCCTGCCTTCAAAATGGCCCCTTGCCCCCCAGCACATGGCCAGGCCCTGCCTGTACCAGCACTCAAAATGGCCCCCACCCACATGGCCAGTCCCAACAACACCCCCAAAAAGTCAAGAAACACATAAAAATCACCACAATCCCATGCCATCCATGCCCTCAATCATGTTCAAATTCAAGACGTCCCACAGAAAGACTAGACCCATGCACCACAGAGTACCCCTGGGCAAAAGGCCCCAACAACAGCCCAAAAATCGAAAAACACACAAAAATCACCACAATCCCATGCCATCTATGCCCGCAATGATGTTTAAATTCAAGACACCCCACAGAAAGACTAGGCCCATGCACTACTGAGTACCCCTGGGCATAATGGATGAAAGCTAGGCAAAATGGGTGCAGGCCTGAGAACACTGCCTGCCTTCAAAATGGCCCCTGGCCCCCCAGCACATGGCCAGGCCCTGCCTGTACTAGCACTCAAATTGGCCCCCACCCACATGGCCAGTCCCAACAACACCCCCAAAAAGTCGAAAAACACATGAAAATCACCACAATCCCATACCATCTACGCCTTCAATCATGTTCAAATTCAAGACACCCCACAGAAAGACGAGGCCCAATTACTATAGAGTACCCCTGGGCAAAAGGCCCCAACAACAGCCCAAAAATCGAAAAACACACAAAAATCACCACAATCCCATGCCATCCATGCTCTCAATCATGTTCAAATTCAAGACACCCCACAGAAAGACTAGGCCCATGCACCACTGAGTACACCTGGACATAATGGATGAAAGCTAGGCAAAATGGGTGCAGGCCTGAGAACACTGCCTGCCTTCAAAATGGCCCCTTGCCGCCCAGCACATGGCCAGGCCCTGCCTGTACCAGCATTCAAAATGGCCCCCACCTACATGGCCAGTCCCAACAATACCCCTGAAAAGTCGAAAAATACATAAAAATCTCCTCAATCCCATGCCATCCATGCCCTCAATCATGTTCAAATTCAAGACACCCCACAGAAAGACTAGGCCCATGCACCACAGAATACCCCTGGGCAAAAGGCCCCAACAACAGCCCATAAATCGAAAAACACACAAAAATCACCACAATCCCATGCCTTCCATGCCCTCAATGATGTTTAAATTCAAGACACCCCACAGAAAGACTAGGCCCATGCACCACTGAGTACCCCTGGGCATAATGGATGAAAGCTAGGTAAAATGGGTGCAGGCCTGAGAAAACTGCCTGCCTTCAAAATGGCCCCTTGCCCCCCAGCACATGGCCAGGCCCTGCCTCTACCAGCACTCAAAATGGCCCCCACCCACATGGCCAGTCCCAACAACACCCCCAAAAAGTAAAAAAACACATAAACATCACCACAATCCCATGCCATCCATGACCTCAATCATGTTAAAATTCAAGACACCCCACAGAAAGACTAGGCCCTTGCACCACAGAGTACCCCTGTGCAAAAGGCTCCAACTACAGCCCAAAAATCGAAAAACACACAAAAATCACCACAATCCCATGCCATCCATGCCCTCAATGATGTTTAAATTCAAGACACCCCACAGAAAGACTAGTCCCATGCACCACTGAGTACCCCTGGGCATAATGGATGAAAGCTAGGCAATATGGGTGCAGGCCTGAGAACACTGCCTGCCTTCAAAATGGCCCTTGCCCCCCAGCACATGGCCAGGCCCTGCCTGTACCAGCACTCAAAATGGACCCCACCCACATGGCCAATCCCAACAACACCCCCAAAAAGTTGAAAAACACATAAAAATCACCACTATCCCATGCCATCCATGCCTCAATCATATTCAAATTCAGGACACCCCACAGAAAGTCTAGGCCCACGCACCACAGAATACCCCTGGGCAAAAGGCCCCAACAACAGCCCAAAAATCGAAAAACACACAGAAATCACCACAATCCCTTGCCATCCATGCCCTCAATGATGTTTAAATTCAAGACACCCCACAGAAAGACTAGGCCCATGCACCACTGAGTACCCCTGGGCAGAATGGATGAAAGCTAGGCAAAATGGGTGCAGGCCTGAGAACACTGCCTGCCTTCAAAATGGCCCCTTGCCCCCCAGCACATGGCCAGGTCCTTCCTGTACCAGCACTCAAAATGGCCCCCACCCACATGGCCAGTACCAACAACATCCCCAAAAAGTCAGAAAACACATAAAAATCACCACAATTCTATGCCATCCATGCCCTCAATCATGTTCAAATTCAAGACACCCCACAGAAAGACTAGGCCCATGCACCACAGAGTACCCCTGGGCAAAAGGCCCTAACAACAGCCCAAAAATCGAAAAACACACAAAAATCACCACAATCCCATGCCATCCATGCCCTCAATGATGTTTAAATTCAAGACACCCCACAGAAAGACTAGGCCCATGCACCACTGAGTACCCCTGGGCATAATGGATAAAAGCGAGGCAAAATGGGTGCAGGCCTGAGAACACTGCCTGCCTTCAAAATGGCCCCTTGCCCCCCAGCACATGGCCAGGCCCTGCCTGTACCAGCACTCAAAATGGCCCCCACCCACATGGCCAGTCCCAACAACACCCCCGTCAAGTCGAAAAACACATAAAAATCACCACAATCCCATGCCATCCATGCCCTCAATCGTGTTCAAATTCAAGACACCCCACAGAAAGACTAGGCCCATGGACCACAGAGTACCCCTGGTAAGCATGAGCGAATTTTGCGGATCTCGCGTTCGCGAATTTTGCGGATTTGCGGATTCGCAATCCGCAAAATCCGCGAATTTCCGCGAATTTGCGGATTTTTTTTTTTTTTGTGTTTGCGCGGGTTTCTGCCAGTTCGCGAGGGTTTTGTACAATGTCGCAAATTGCGAACTTACCTGTCGGGTCGCAAGTTTCGCGAACTTGTTGTTTCTACGTGTCCAGCCTGTTTGGGACACTCTTCTTCATCACTGCCACTCTCTGTCACCACTGCCACTCTCTGACTACTCATGCCACCCTCTGGCCCACCCATGCCACCCTCTGTTTCATCACAGCACCCTCTGGTTGTCCAGTCAGTGTACATTATTGTGGCAACAAGCACACCTTCCCTGCCTCAAGTGACCTGAATTAATTTGGGGCTGATTAATGTGTCACAGAATATTTTTTTAGCTGGCACCTGCTTCCTTAGTGCTTCCTGATTAGTGATCTTTTGAACTTGCTAAGTGCTTTCATTGTTGCAAAATTAGTTACAACACCTGCCCTGCCCCAACTGACAATAATGAATTAGGGGCTGAATAATGGATTTGAACCTCCAGCCTGGCTCCTGCTTGTCTCCCTTAGCTGTAATTCAGGACCTTTGTGGCATATATGTAACTATTCTGAGGTTCAGAGCAGGGTCACATAATAGTTGCAACCTGCAACTGAACTCTGGAGGGGCCCCTCAGGAAGCACTACAGAAAATGGCTACTAATGATGAGCCTGAACTTTTGAACCTGGTAAGTAGTTACTTTCAGTTTTGCTAAGAGCGTATTTCTGCAATTTTGCACTTATTCGCACTTATTCGCGGGGCGCGAACTCACGCGAACAGTGCGAGCAGTGCGAGCCAAATCCGCTGCTCGCGGATTTGCGGATTTTGCGGGAGATTCGCAAATCTCGCGGATTGCGGATTTCCCGAAAATCCGCAAAATCCGCGAGCGGAACGGATTTTCCGCCCACCCCTAACCCCTGGGCAAAAGGCCCCAACAACAGCCCAAAAATAAAAAAACACACAAAAATCACCACAATCCCATGCCATCCATGCCCTCAATGATGTTTAAATTCAACACACCCCACAGAAAGACTAGGCCCATGCACCACTGAGTACCCCTGGGCATAATGGATGAAAGCTAGGCAAAATGGGTGCAGGCCTGAGAACACTGCCTGCCTTCAAAATGGCCCCTTGCCCCCAGCACATGGCCAGGCCCTGCCTGTACCAGCACTCAAAATGGCCCCCACCCAAATGGCCAGTCCCAACAACACCCCCAAAAAGTCGAAAAACACATACAAATCACCACAATCCCATGCCATCCATGCCCTCAATCATGTTCAAATTCAAGACACCCCACAGAAAGACTAGGCCCATGCACCACGGAGTACCCCTGGGCAAAAGGCCCCAACAACAGCCCAAAAATCAAAAACCACACAAAAATCACCACAATCCCTTGCCATCCATGCCCTCAATGATGTTTAAATTCAAGACACCCCACAGAAAGACTAGGCCCATGCACCACTGAGTACCCCTGGGCATAATGGATGAAAGCTAGGCAAAATGGGTGCAGGCCTGAGAACACTGCCTGCCTTCAAAATGCCCCCTTGCCCCCAGCACATGGCCAGGCCCTGCCTGTACTAGCACTCAAAATGGCCCCCACCCACATGGACAGTCCCAACAACACCCCCAAAAAGTCAAAAAACACATACAAACCACCTCTATCCCATGCCATAAATGCCCTCAATCATGTTCAAATTCAAGACACCCCACAGAAAGTCTAGGCCCATGCACCACAGAGTACCCCTTTGTAAAAGGCCCCAACAACAGCCCGAAAATCATAAAACACACAAAAATCACCGCAATCCCATCATGCCATCCATGCCCTCAATGATGTTTAAATTCAAGACACCCCACAGAAAGACTAGGCCCATGCACCACTGAGTACCCCTGGGCATAATGGATGAAAGCTATGCAAAATGGGTGCAGGCCTGAGAGCACTGCCTGCCTTCAAAATGGCCCCTTGCCCCCCAGCACATGGCCAGGCCCTGCCTGTACCAGCACTCAAAATGGCCCCAACCCACATGGACAGTCCCAACAACACCCCCAAAAATTCGAAAAACACACAAAAATCACCAGAATCCCACCATGACATCCATGCCCTCAATGATGTTTAAATTCAAGACACCCCACAGAAAGACTAGGCCCATACACCACTGTGTACCCCTGGGCATAATGGATGAAAGCTAGACAAAATGGGTGCAGGCCTGACAGCACTGCCTGCCTTCAAAATGGCCCCTTGCCCCCCAGCACATGGCCAGGCCCTGCCTGTACCAGCACTCAAAATGGCCCCCACCCACATGGCAAGTCCCAACAACACCCCAAAAAAGTCAAAAAACACATAAAAATCACTACAATCCCATGCCATCCATGCCCTCAATCATGTTCAAATTTAAGACGTCCCACAGAAAGACTAGGCCCATGCACCACAGAGTACCCCTGGGCAAAAGGCCCCAACAACAGCCCAAAAATCGAAAAACACACAAAAATCACCACAATCCCATGCCATCTATGCCCTCAATGATGTTTAAATTCAAGACACCCCACAGAAAGACTAGGCCCATGCACTACTGAGTACCCCTGGGCATAATGGATGAAAGCTAGGCAAAATGGGTGCAGGCCTGAGAACACTGCCTGCCTTCAAAATGGCCCCTGGCCCCCCAGCACATGGCCAGGCCCTGCCTGTACTAGCACTCAAAATGGCCCCCACCCACATGGCCAGTCCCAACAACACCCCCAAAAAGTCAAAAAACACATGAAAATCACCACAATCCCATACCATCTACGCCTTCAATAATGTTCAAATTCAAGACACCCCACAGAAAGACGAGGGTCAATTACTATAGAGTACCCCTGAGCAAAAGGCCCCAACAACAGCCCAAAAATCGAAAAACACACAAAAACCACCACAATCTGATGCCATCCATGCTCTCAATCATGTTCAAATTCAAGACACCCCACAGAAAGACGAGGGTCAATTACTATAGAGTACCCCTGAGCAAAAGGCCCCAACAACAGCCCAAAAATCGAAAAACACACAAAAATCACCACAATCTGATGCCATCCATGCTCTCAATCATGTTCAAATTCAAGACACCCCACAGAAAGACTAGGCCCATGCACCACTGAGTACCCCTGGGCATAATGGAAGAAAGCTAGGCAAAATGGGTGTAGGCCTGAGAACACTGCCTGCCTTCAAAATGGCCCCTTGCCCCCCAGCACATGGCCAGGCCCTGCCTGTACCAGCACTCAAAATGGCCCCCACCCACATGGCCAGTCCCAACAACACCCCCAAAAAGTAAAAAAACACATAAAAATCACCACAATCCCATGCCATCCATGACCTCAATCATGTTAAAATTCAAGACACCCCACAGAAAGACTAGGCCCTTGCACCACAGAGTACCCCTGTGCAAAAGGCCCCAACTACAGCCCAAAAATCGAAAAACACACAAAAATCACCACAATCCCATGCCATCCATGCCCTCAATGATGTTTAAATTCAAGACACCCCACAGAAAGACTAGTCCCATGCACCACTGAGTACCCCTGGGCATAATGGATGAAAGCTAGGCAATATGGGTGCAGGCCTGAGAACACTGCCTGCCTTCAAAATGGCCCTTGCCCCCCAGCACATGGCCAGGCCCTGCCTGTACCAGCACTAAAAATGGCCCCCACCCACATGGCCAATCCCAACAACACCCCCAAAAAGTTGAAAAACACATAAAAATCACCACTATCCCATGCCATCCATGCCCTCAATCATATTCAAATTCAGGACACCCCACAGAAAGTCTAGGCCCATGCACCACAGAATACCCCTGGGCAAAAGGCCCCAACAACAGCCCAAAAATCGAAAAACACACAAAAATCACCACAATCCCTTGCCATCCATGCCCTTAATGATGTTTAAATTCAAGACACCCCACAGAAAGACTAGGCCCATGCACCACTGAGTACCCCTGGGCAGAATGGATGAAAGCTAGGCAAAATGGGTGCAGGCCTGAGAACACTGCCTGCCTTCAAAATGGCCCCTTGGCCCCCAGCACATGGCCAGGCCCTGCCTGTACCAGCACTCAAAATGGCCCCCACCCACATGGCCAGTCCCAACAACACCCCCGTCAAGTCGAAAAACACATAAAAATCACCACAATCCCATGCCATCCATGCCCTCAATCATGTTCAAATTCAAGACACCCCACAGAAAGACTAGGCCCATGGACCACAGAGTACCCCTGGGCAAAAGGCCCCAACAACAGCCCAAAAATAAAAAAACACACAAAAATCACCACAATCCCATGCCATCCATGCCCTCAATTATGTTTAAATTCAACACACCCCACGGAAAGACTAGGCCCATGCACCACTGAGTACCCCTGGGCATAATGGATGAAAGCTAGGCAAAATGGGTGCAGGCCTGAGAACACTGCCTGCCTTCAAAATGGCCCCTTGCCCCCCAGCACATGGCCAGGCCCTGCCTGTACCAACACTCAAAATGGCCCCCACCCAAATGGCCAGTCCCAACAACACCCCCAAAAAGTCGAAAAACACATACAAATCACCACAATCCCATGCCATCCATGCCCTAAATCATGTTCAAATTCAAGACACCCCACAGAAAGACTAGGCCCATGCACCACGGAGTACCCCTGGGCAAAAGGCCCCAACAACAGCCCAAAAATCGAAAACCACACAAAAATCACCACAATCCCTTGCCATCCATGCCCTCAATGATGTTTAAATTCAAGACACCCCACAGAAAGACTAGGCCCATGCACCACTGAGTACCCCTGGGCATAATGGATGAAAGCTAGGCAAAATGGGTGCAGGCCTGAGAACACTGCCTGCCTTCAAAATGGCCCCTTGCCCCCATCACATGGCCAGGCCCTGCCTGTACCAGCACTCAAAATGGCCCCCACCCACATGGCCAGTCCCAACAACACCCCCAAAAAGTCGAAAAACACATAACAATCACCACAATCCCATGCCATCCACGCCCTCACTCATGTTCAAATTCAAGACACCCCACAGAAAGACGAGGCCCATGCACCACTGAGTACCCCTGGGCATAATGGATGAAAGCTAGGCAAAATGGGTGCAGGCCTGAGAACACTGCCTGCCTTCAAAATAGCCCCTTGCCCCCCAGCACATGGCCAGGCCCTGCCTGTACTTGTAATCAAAATGGCCCCCACCCACATGGCCAGTCCCAACAACACCCCCAAAAAGTCAAAAAACAGATAAAAATCACCACAATCCCATGCCATCCATGCCCTCAATGATGTTTAAATTCAAGACACCCCACAGAAAGACTAGGCCCATGCACCACTGAGTACCCCTGGGCATAATGGATGAAAGCTAGGCAAAATGGGTGCAGGCCTGAGAACACTGCCTGCCTTCAAAATGCCCCCTTGCCCCCAGCACATGGCCAGGCCCTGCCTGTACTAGCACTCAAAATGGCCCCCACCCACATGGACAGTCCCAACAACACCCCCAAAAAGTCGAAAAACACATACAAACCACCACTATCCCATGCCATTAATGCCCTCAATCATGTTCAAATTCAAGACACCCCACAGAAAGACTAGGCCCATGCACCACAGAGTACCCCTTTGCAAAAGGCCCCAACAACAGCCCAAAAATCATAAAACACACAAAAATAACCGCAATCCCATCATGCCATCCATGCCCTCAATGATGTTTAAAATCAAGACACCCCACAGAAAGACTAGGCCATGCACCACTGAGTACCCCTGGGCATAATGGATGAAAGCTATGCAAAATGGGTGCAGGCCTGAGAGCACTGCCTGCCTTCAAAATGGCCCCTTGCCCCCCAGCACATGGCCAGGCCCTGCCTGTACCAGCACTCAAAATGGCCCCAACCCACATGGACAGTCCCAACAACACCCCCAAAAATTCGAAAAACACACAAAAATCACCAGAATCCCACCATGCCATCCATACCCTCAATGATGTTTAAATTCAAGACACCCCACAGAAAGACTAGGCCCATACACCACTGAGTACCCCTGGGCATAATGGATGAAAGCTAGACAAAATGGGTGCAGGCCTGACAGCACTGCCTGCCTTCAAAATGGCCCCTTGCCCCCCAGCACATGGCCAGTCCCTGCCTGTACCAGCACTCAAAATGGCACCCACCCACATGGCAAGTCCCAACAACACCCCAAAATAGTCAAAAAACACATAAAAATCACCACAATCCCATGCCATCCATGCCCTCAATCATGTTCAAATTTAAGACGTCCCACAGAAAGACTAGGCCCATGCACCACAGAGTACCCCTGGGCAAAAGGCCCCAACAACAGCCCAAAAATCGAAAAACACACAAAAATCACCACAATCCCATGCCATCTATGCCCTCAATGATGTTTAAATTCAAGACACCCCACAGAAAGACTAGGCCCATGCACCACTAAGTACCCCTGGGCATAATGGATGAAAGCTAGGCAAAATGGGTGCAGGCCTGAGAACACTGCCTGCCTTCAAAATGGCTGCTTGCCCCCCAGCACATGGCCAGGCCCTGCCTGTACCAGCACTCAAAATGGCCCCCACCCACATGGCCAGTCCCAACAACACCCCCAAAAAGTCGAAAAACGCATAAAAATCACCACAATCCCATGCCATCCATGCCCTAAATCATGTTCAAATTCAAGACACCCCACAGAAAGACTAGGCCCATGCACCACTGAGTACCCCTTGGGCATAATAGATGAAAGCTAGGCAAAATGGGTGCAGGCCTGAGAACACTGCCTGCCTTCAAAATGGCCCCTTGCCTCCCAGCACATGGCCAGGCCCTGCCTGTACTAGCACTCAAAATGGCCCCCACCCACATAGCCAGTCCCTACAACACCCCCAAAAAGTTGAAATACACATACAAATCACCACAATCCCATGCCATCCATGCCCTCAATCATGTTCAAATTCAAGACACCCCACAGAAAGACTAGGCCCATGCACCACGGAGTACCCCTGGGCAAAAGGCCCCAACAACAGCCCAAAAATCGAAAAACACACAAAAATCACCACAATCCCACCATGCCATCTATGCCCTCAATGATGTTTAAATTCAAGACACCCCACAGAAAGACTAGGCCCATGCACCACTGAGTACCCTGGGCATAATGGATGAAAACTAGGCAAAATGGGTGCAGGCCTGGGAACACTGCCTGCGTTCAAAATGGCCCCTTGCCCCCCAGCACATGGCCAGGCCCTGCCTGTAACAGCACTCAAAATGGCCCCCACCCACATGGCCAGTCCCAACAACACCCCCAAAAGGTTGAAAAACACATAAAAATCACCACAATCCCATGCCATCCATGCCCTCAATCATGTTCAAATTCAAGACACCCCACAGAAAGACCAGGGCCACGCACCACTGAGTACCCCTGGGCAAAAGGCCCCAACAACAGCCCAAAAATCAAAAAACACACAAAAATCACCACAATCCCTTGCCATCCATGCCCTCAATGATGTTTAAATTCAAGACACCCCACCGAAAGACTAGGCCCATGCACCACTGAGTACCCCTGGGCATAATGGATGAAAGCAAGGCAAATGGGTGCAGGCCTGAGAACACTGCCTGCCTTCAAAATGGCCCCTTGCCCCCAAGCACATGGCCAGGTCCTGAATATACCAGCACTCAAAATGGCCCCCACCCACATGACCAGTCCCAACAACATCCCCAAAAAGTCGAAAAACACATAAAAAATCACCACAATCCCATGCCATCCATGCCCTCAATCATGTTCAAATTCAAGACACCCCACAGAAAGACTAGGCCCATGCACCACTGAGTACCCCTTGGGCATAATAGATGAAAGCTAGGCAAAATGGGTGCAGGCCTGAGAACACTGCCTGCCTTCAAAATGGCCCCTTGCCTCCCAGCACATGGCCAGGCCCTGCCTGTACTAGCACTCAAAATGGCCCCCACCCACATAGCCAGTCCCTACAACACCCCCAAAAAGTTGAAATACACATACAAATCACCACAATCCCATGCCATCCATGCCCTCAATCATGTTCAAATTCAAGACACCCCACAGAAAGACTAGGCCCATGCACCACGGAGTACCCCTGGGCAAAAGGCCCCAACAACAGCCCAAAAATCGAAAACCACACAAAAATCACCACAATCCCTTGCCATCCATGCCCTCAATGATGTTTAAATTCAAGACACCCCACAGAAAGACAAGGCCCATGCACCACTGAGTACCCCTGGGCATAATGGATGAAAGCTAGGCAAAATGGGTGCAGGCCTGAGAACACTGCCTGCCTTCAAAATGGCCCCTTGCCCCCATCACATGGCCAGGCCCTGCCTGTACCAGCACTCAAAATGGCCCCCACCCACATGGCCAGTCCCAACAACACCCCCAAAAAGTCGAAAAACACATAACAATCACCACAATCCCATGCCATCCACGCCCTCAATCATGTTCAAATTCAAGACACCCCACAGAAAGACTAGGCCCATGCACCACTGAGTACCCCTGGGCATAATGGATGAAAGCTAGGCAAAATGGGTGCAGGCCTGAGAACACTGCCTGCCTTCAAAATAGCCCCTTGCCCCCCAGCACATGGCCAGGCCCTGCCTGTACTTGTAATCAAAATGGCCCCCACCCACATGGCCAGTCCCAACAACACCCCCAAAAAGTAAAAAAACAGATAAAAAATCACCACAATCCCATGCCATCCATGCCCTCAATGATGTTTAAATTCAAGACACCCCACAGAAAGACTAGGCCCATGCACCACTGAGTACCCCTGGGCATAATGGATGAAAGCTAGGCAAAATGGGTGCAGGCCTGAGAACACTGCCTGCCTTCAAAATGCCCCCTTGCCCCCAGCACATGGCCAGGCCCTGCCTGTACTAGCACTCAAAATGGCCCCCACCCACATGGACAGTCCCAACAACACCCCCAAAAAGTCGAAAAACACATACAAACCACCTCTATCCCATGCCATAAATGCCCTCAATCATGTTCAAATTCAAGACACCCCACAGAAAGACTAGGCCCATGCACCACAGAGTACCCCTTTGCAAAAGGCCCCAACAACAGCCCGAAAATCATAAAACACACAAAAATCACCGCAATCCCATCATGCCATCCATGCCTTCAATGATGTTTAAATTCAAGACACCCCACAGAAAGACTAGGCCCATGCACCACTGAGTACCCCTGGGCATAATGGATGAAAGCTATGCAAAATGGGTGCAGGCCTGAGAGCACTGCCTGCCTTCAAAATGGCCCCTTGCCCCCCAGCACATGGCCAGGCCCTGCCTGTACCAGCACTCAAAATGGCCCCAACCCACATGGACAGTCCCAACAACACCCCCAAAAATTCGAAAAACACACAAAAATCACCAGAATCCCACCATGCCGTCCATGCCCTCAATGATGTTTAAATTCAAGACACCCCACAGAAAGACTAGGCCCATACACCACTGAGTACCCCTGGGCATAATGGATGAAAGCTAGACAAAATGGGTGCAGGCCTGACAGCACTGCCTGCCTTCAAAATGGCCCCTTGCCCCCCAGGACATGGCCAGGCCCTGCCTGTACCAGCACTCAAAATGGCCCCCACCCACATGGCAAGTCCCAACAACACCCCAAAAAAGTCAAAAAACACATAAAAATCACCACAATCCCATGCCATCCATGCCCTCAATCATGTTCAAATTTAAGACGTCCCACAGAAAGACTAGGCCCATGCACCACAGAGTACCCCTGGGCAAAAGGCCCCAACAACAGCCCAAAAATCGAAAAACACACAAGAATCACCACAATCCCATGCCATCTATGCCCTCAATGATGTTTAAATTCAAGACACCCCACAGAAAGACTAGGCCCATGCACTACTGAGTACCCCTGGGCATAATGGATGAAAGCTAGGCAAAATGGGTGCAGGCCTGAGAACACTGCCTGCCTTCAAAATGGCCCCTGGCCCCCCAGCACATGGCCAGGCCCTGCCTGTACTAGCACTCAAAATGGCCCCCACCCACACGGCCAGTCCCAACAACACCCCCAAAAAGTAAAAAAACACATGAAAATCACCACAATCCCATACCATCTACGCCTTCAATAATGTTCAAATTCAAGACACCCCACAGAAAGACGAGGGCCAATTACTATAGAGTACCCCTGAGCAAAAGGCCCCAACAACAGCCCAAAAATCGAAAAACACACAAAAATCACCACAATCCGATGCCATCCATGCTCTCAATCATGTTCAAATTCAAGACACCCCACAGAAAGACTAGGCCCATGCACCACTGAGTACACCTGGACATAATGGATGAAAGCTAGGCAAAATGGGTGCAGGCCTGAGAAAACTGCCTGCCTTCAAAATGGCCCCTTGCCCCCCAGCACATGGCCAGGCCCTGCCTGTACCAGCATTCAAAATGGCCCCCACCCACATGGCCAGTCCCAACAATACCCCCGAAAAGTCAAAAAATACATAAAAATCTCCACAATCCAATGCCATCCATGCCCTCAATCATGTTCAAATTCAAGACACCCCACAGAAAGACTAGGCCCATGCACCACAGAATACCCCTGGGCAAAAGGCCCCAACAACAGCCCAAAAATCGAAAAACACACAAAAATCACCACAATCCCATGCCTTCCATGCCCTCAATGATGTTTAAATTCAAGACACCCCACAGAAAGACTAGGCCCATGCACCACTGAGTACCCCTGGGCATAATGGATGAAAGCTAGGCAAAATGGGTGCAGGCCTGAGAACACTGCCTGCCTTCAAAATGGCCCCTTGCCTCCCAGCACATGGCCAGGCCCTGCCTGTACCAGCACTCAAAATGGCCCCCACCCACATGGCCAGTCCCAACAACACCCCCAAAAAGTAAAAAAACACATAAAAATCACCACAATCCCATGCCATCCATGACCTCAATCGTGTTCAAATTCAAGACAACCCACAGAAAGACTAGGCCCATGGACCACAGAGTACCCCTGGGCAAAAGGCCCCAACTACAGCCCAAAAATCGAAAAAAACACAAAAATCACCACACTCCCATACCATCCATGCCCTCAATGATGTTTAAATTCAAGACACCCCACAGAAAGACTAGGCCCATGCACCACTGAGTACCCCTGGGCATAATGGATGAAAGCTAGGCAAAATGGGTGCAGGCCTGAGAACACTGCCTGCCTTCAAAATGGCCCCTTGCCCCCCAGCACATGGCCAGGCCCTGCCTGTACCAGCATTCAAAATGGCCCCCACCCACATGGCCAGTCCCAACAATACCCCCGAAAAGTCGAAAAATACATAAAAATCTCCACAATCCCATGCCATCCATGCCCTCAATCATGTTCAAATTCAAGACACCCCACCGAAAGACTAGGCCCATGCACCACAGAATACCCCTGGGCAAAAGGCCCCAACAACAGCCCAAAAATCGAAAAACACACAAAAATCACCACAATCCCATGCCTTCCATGCCCTCAATGATGTTTAAATTCAAGACACCCCACAGAAAGACTAGGCCCATGCACCACTGAGTACCCCTGGGCATAATGGATGAAAGCTAGGCAAAATGGGTGCAGGCCTGAGAACACTGCCTGCCTTCAAAATGGCCCCTTGCCCCCCAGCACATGGCCAGGCCCTGCCTGTACCAGCACTCAAAATGGCCCCCACCCACATGGCCAGTCCCAACAACACCCCCGTCAAGTCGAAAAACACATAAAAATCACCACAATCCCATGCCATCCATGACCTCAATCATGTTAAAATTCAAGACACCCCACAGAAAGACTAGACCCATGCACCACAGAGTACCCCTTTGCAAAAGGCCCCAACAACAGCCCAAAAATCATAAAACACACAAAAATCACCGCAATCCCACCATGCCATCCATGCCCTCAATGATGTTTAAATTCAAGACACCCCACAGAAAGACTAGGCCCATGCACCACTGAGTACCCCTGGGCATAATGGATGAAAGCTATGCAAAATGGGTGCAGGCCTGAGAACACTGCCTGCCTTCAAAATGGCCCCTTGCCCCCCAGCACATGGCCAGGCCCTGCCTGTACCAGCACTCAAAATGGCCCCCACCCACATGGCCAGTCCCAACAACACCCCCAAAAAGTCAAGAAACACATAAAAATCACCACAATCCCATGCCATCCATGCCCTCAATCATGTTCAAATTCAAGACGTCCCACAGAAAGACTAGACCCATGCACCACAGAGTACCCCTGGGCAAAAGGCCCCAACAACAGCCCAAAAATCGAAAAACACACAAAAATCACCACAATCCCATGCCATCTATGCCCGCAATGATGTTTAAATTCAAGACACCCCACAGAAAGACTAGGCCCATGCACTACTGAGTACCCCTGGGCATAATGGATGAAAGCTAGGCAAAATGGGTGCAGGCCTGAGAACACTGCCTGCCTTCAAAATGGCCCCTGGCCCCCCAGCACATGGCCAGGCCCTGCCTGTACTAGCACTCAAAATGGCCCCCACCCACATGGCCAGTCCCAACAACACCCCCAAAAAGTCGAAAAACACATGAAAATCACCACAATCCCATACCATCTACGCCTTCAATCATGTTCAAATTCAAGACACCCCACAGAAAGACGAGGCCCAATTACTATAGAGTACCCCTGGGCAAAAGGCCCCAACAACAGCCCAAAAATCGAAAAACACACAAAAATCACCACAATCCCATGCCATCCATGCTCTCAATCATGTTCAAATTCAAGACACCCCACAGAAAGACTAGGCCCATGCACCACTGAGTACACCTGGACATAATGGATGAAAGCTAGGCAAAATGGGTGCAGGCCTGAGAACACTGCCTGCCTTCAAAATGGCCCCTTGCCGCCCAGCACATGGCCAGGCCCTGCCTGTACCAGCATTCAAAATGGCCCCCACCTACATGGCCAGTCCCAACAATACCCCTGAAAAGTCGAAAAATACATAAAAATCTCCTCAATCCCATGCCATCCATGCCCTCAATCATGTTCAAATTCAAGACACCCCACAGAAAGACTAGGCCCATGCACCACAGAATACCCCTGGGCAAAAGGCCCCAACAACAGCCCATAAATCGAAAAACACACAAAAATCACCACAATCCCATGCCTTCCATGCCCTCAATGATGTTTAAATTCAAGACACCCCACAGAAAGACTAGGCCCATGCACCACTGAGTACCCCTGGGCATAATGGATGAAAGCTAGGTAAAATGGGTGCAGGCCTGAGAAAACTGCCTGCCTTCAAAATGGCCCCTTGCCCCCCAGCACATGGCCAGGCCCTGCCTCTACCAGCACTCAAAATGGCCCCCACCCACATGGCCAGTCCCAACAACACCCCCAAAAAGTAAAAAAACACATAAACATCACCACAATCCCATGCCATCCATGACCTCAATCATGTTAAAATTCAAGACACCCCACAGAAAGACTAGGCCCTTGCACCACAGAGTACCCCTGTGCAAAAGGCTCCAACTACAGCCCAAAAATCGAAAAACACACAAAAATCACCACAATCCCATGCCATCCATGCCCTCAATGATGTTTAAATTCAAGACACCCCACAGAAAGACTAGTCCCATGCACCACTGAGTACCCCTGGGCATAATGGATGAAAGCTAGGCAATATGGGTGCAGGCCTGAGAACACTGCCTGCCTTCAAAATGGCCCTTGCCCTCCAGCACATGGCCAGGCCCTGCCTGTACCAGCACTCAAAATGGACCCCACCCACATGGCCAATCCCAACAACACCCCCAAAAAGTTGAAAAACACATAAAAATCACCACTATCCCATGCCATCCATGCCTCAATCATATTCAAATTCAGGACACCCCACAGAAAGTCTAGGCCCACGCACCACAGAATACCCCTGGGCAAAAGGCCCCAACAACAGCCCAAAAATCGAAAAACACACAGAAATCACCACAATCCCTTGCCATCCATGCCCTCAATGATGTTTAAATTCAAGACACCCCACAGAAAGACTAGGCCCATGCACCACTGAGTACCCCTGGGCAGAATGGATGAAAGCTAGGCAAAATGGGTGCAGGCCTGAGAACACTGCCTGCGTTCAAAATGGCCCCTTGCCCCCCAGCACATGGCCAGGTCCTTCCTGTACCAGCACTCAAAATGGCCCCCACCCACATGGCCAGTACCAACAACATCCCCAAAAAGTCAGAAAACACATAAAAATCACCACAATTCTATGCCATCCATGCCCTCAATCATGTTCAAATTCAAGACACCCCACAGAAAGACTAGGCCCATGCACCACAGAGTACCCCTGGGCAAAAGGCCCCAACAACAGCCCAAAAATCGAAAAACACACAAAAATCACCACAATCCCATGCCATCCATGCCCTCAATGATGTTTAAATTCAAGACACCCCACAGAAAGACTAGGCCCATGCACCACTGAGTACCCCTGGGCATAATGGATAAAATCGAGGCAAAATGGGTGCAGGCCTGAGAACACTGCCTGCCTTCAAAATGGCCCCTTGCCCCCCAGCACATGGCCAGGCCCTGCCTGTACCAGCACTCAAAATGGCCCCCACCCACATGGCCAGTCCCAACAACACCCCCGAAAAGTCGAAAAATACATAAAAATCTCCACAATCCCATGCCATCCATGCCCTCAATCATGTTCAAATTCAAGACACCCCACCGAAAGACTAGGCCCATGCACCACAGAATACCCCTGGGCAAAAGGCCCCAACAACAGCCCAAAAATCGAAAAACACACAAAAATCACCACAATCCCATGCCTTCCATGCCCTCAATGATGTTTAAATTCAAGACACCCCACAGAAAGACTAGGCCCATGCACCACTGAGTACCCCTGGGCATAATGGATGAAAGCTAGGCAAAATGGGTGCAGGCCTGAGAACACTGCCTGCCTTCAAAATGGCCCCTTGCCCCCCAGCACATGGCCAGGCCCTGCCTGTACCAGCACTCAAAATGGCCCCCACCCACATGGCCAGTCCCAACAACACCCCCGTCAAGTCGAAAAACACATAAAAATCACCACAATCCCATGCCATCCATGACCTCAATCATGTTAAAATTCAAGACACCCCACAGAAAGACTAGACCCATGCACCACAGAGTACCCCTTTGCAAAAGGCCCCAACAACAGCCCAAAAATCATAAAACACACAAAAATCACCGCAATCCCACCATGCCATCCATGCCCTCAATGATGTTTAAATTCAAGACACCCCACAGAAAGACTAGGCCCATGCACCACTGAGTACCCCTGGGCATAATGGATGAAAGCTATGCAAAATGGGTGCAGGCCTGAGAACACTGCCTGCCTTCAAAATGGCCCCTTGCCCCCCAGCACATGGCCAGGCCCTGCCTGTACCAGCACTCAAAATGTCCCCCACCCACATGGCCAGTCCCAACAACACCCCCAAAAAGTCAAGAAACACATAAAAATCACCACAATCCCATGCCATCCATGCCCTCAATCATGTTCAAATTCAAGACGTCCCACAGAAAGACTAGACCCATGCACCACAGAGTACCCCTGGGCAAAAGGCCCCAACAACAGCCCAAAAATCGAAAAACACACAAAAATCACCACAATCCCATGCCATCTATGCCCGCAATGATGTTTAAATTCAAGACACCCCACAGAAAGACTAGGCCCATGCACTACTGAGTACCCCTGGGCATAATGGATGAAAGCTAGGCAAAATGGGTGCAGGCCTGAGAACACTGCCTGCCTTCAAAATGGCCCCTGGCCCCCCAGCACATGGCCAGGCCCTGCCTGTACTAGCACTCAAAATGGCCCCCACCCACATGGCCAGTCCCAACAACACCCCCAAAAAGTCGAAAAACACATGAAAATCACCACAATCCCATACCATCTACGCCTTCAATCATGTTCAAATTCAAGACACCCCACAGAAAGACGAGGCCCAATTACTATAGAGTACCCCTGGGCAAAAGGCCCCAACAACAGCCCAAAAATCGAAAAACACACAAAAATCACCACAATCCCATGCCATCCATGCTCTCAATCATGTTCAAATTCAAGACACCCCACAGAAAGACTAGGCCCATGCACCACTGAGTACACCTGGACATAATGGATGAAAGCTAGGCAAAATGGGTGCAGGCCTGAGAACACTGCCTGCCTTCAAAATGGCCCCTTGCCGCCCAGCACATGGCCAGGCCCTGCCTGTACCAGCATTCAAAATGGCCCCCACCTACATGGCCAGTCCCAACAATACCCCTGAAAAGTCGAAAAATACATAAAAATCTCCTCAATCCCATGCCATCCATGCCCTCAATCATGTTCAAATTCAAGACACCCCACAGAAAGACTAGGCCCATGCACCACAGAATACCCCTGGGCAAAAGGCCCCAACAACAGCCCATAAATCGAAAAACACACAAAAATCACCACAATCCCATGCCTTCCATGCCCTCAATGATGTTTAAATTCAAGACACCCCACAGAAAGACTAGGCCCATGCACCACTGAGTACCCCTGGGCATAATGGATGAAAGCTAGGTAAAATGGGTGCAGGCCTGAGAAAACTGCCTGCCTTCAAAATGGCCCCTTGCCCCCCAGCACATGGCCAGGCCCTGCCTCTACCAGCACTCAAAATGGCCCCCACCCACATGGCCAGTCCCAACAACACCCCCAAAAAGTAAAAAAACACATAAACATCACCACAATCCCATGCCATCCATGACCTCAATCATGTTAAAATTCAAGACACCCCACAGAAAGACTAGGCCCTTGCACCACAGAGTACCCCTGTGCAAAAGGCTCCAACTACAGCCCAAAAATCGAAAAACACACAAAAATCACCACAATCCCATGCCATCCATGCCCTCAATGATGTTTAAATTCAAGACACCCCACAGAAAGACTAGTCCCATGCACCACTGAGTACCCCTGGGCATAATGGATGAAAGCTAGGCAATATGGGTGCAGGCCTGAGAACACTGCCTGCCTTCAAAATGGCCCTTGCCCCCCAGCACATGGCCAGGCCCTGCCTGTACCAGCACTCAAAATGGACCCCACCCACATGGCCAATCCCAACAACACCCCCAAAAAGTTGAAAAACACATAAAAATCACCACTATCCCATGCCATCCATGCCTCAATCATATTCAAATTCAGGACACCCCACAGAAAGTCTAGGCCCACGCACCACAGAATACCCCTGGGCAAAAGGCCCCAACAACAGCCCAAAAATCGAAAAACACACAGAAATCACCACAATCCCTTGCCATCCATGCCCTCAATGATGTTTAAATTCAAGACACCCCACAGAAAGACTAGGCCCATGCACCACTGAGTACCCCTGGGCAGAATGGATGAAAGCTAGGCAAAATGGGTGCAGGCCTGAGAACACTGCCTGCCTTCAAAATGGCCCCTTGCCCCCCAGCACATGGCCAGGTCCTTCCTGTACCAGCACTCAAAATGGCCCCCACCCACATGGCCAGTACCAACAACATCCCCAAAAAGTCAGAAAACACATAAAAATCACCACAATTCTATGCCATCCATGCCCTCAATCATGTTCAAATTCAAGACACCCCACAGAAAGACTAGGCCCATGCACCACAGAGTACCCCTGGGCAAAAGGCCCCAACAACAGCCCAAAAATCGAAAAACACACAAAAATCACCACAATCCCATGCCATCCATGCCCTCAATGATGTTTAAATTCAAGACACCCCACAGAAAGACTAGGCCCATGCACCACTGAGTACCCCTGGGCATAATGGATAAAAGCGAGGCAAAATGGGTGCAGGCCTGAGAACACTGCCTGCCTTCAAAATGGCCCCTTGCCCCCCAGCACATGGCCAGGCCCTGCCTGTACCAGCACTCAAAATGGCCCCCACCCACATGGCCAGTCCCAACAACACCCCCGTCAAGTCGAAAAACACATAAAATTCACCACAATCCCATTCCATCCATGCCCTCAATCGTGTTCAAATTCAAGACACCCCACAGAAAGACTAGGCCCATGGACCACAGAGTACCCCTGGGCAAAAGGCCCCAACAACAGCCCAAAAATAAAAAAACACACAAAAATCACCACAATCTCATGCCATCCATGCCCTCAATGATGTTTAAATTCAACACACCCCACAGAAAGACTAGGCCCATGCACCACTGAGTACCCCTGGGCATAATGGATGAAAGCTAGGCAAAATGGGTGCAGGCCTGAGAACACTGCCTGCCTTCAAAATGGCCCCTTGCCCCCAGCACATGGCCAGGCCCTGCCTGTACCAGCACTCAAAATGGCCCCCACCCAAATGGCCAGTCCCAACAACACCCCCAAAAAGTCGAAAAACACATACAAATCACCACAATCCCATGCCATCCATGCCCTCAATCATGTTCAAATTCAAGACACCCCACAGAAAGACTAGGCCCATGCACCACGGAGTACCCCTGGGCAAAAGGCCCCAACAACAGCCCAAAAATCGAAAACCACACAAAAATCACCACAATCCCTTGCCATCCATGCCCTCAATGATGTTTAAATTCAAGACACCCCACAGAAAGACTAGGCCCATGCACCACTGAGTACCCCTGGGCATAATGGATGAAAGCTAGGCAAAATGGGTGCAGGCCTGAGAACACTGCCTGCCTTCAAAATGCCCCCTTGCCCCCAGCACATGGCCAGGCCCTGCCTGTACTAGCACTCAAAATGGCCCCCACCCACATGGACAGTCCCAACAACACCCCCAAAAAGTCAAAAAACACATACAAACCACCTCTATCCCATGCCATAAATGCCCTCAATCATGTTCAAATTCAAGACACCCCACAGAAAGTCTAGGCCCATGCACCACAGAGTACCCCTTTGTAAAAGGCCCCAACAACAGCCCGAAAATCATAAAACACACAAAAATCACCGCAATCCCATCATGCCATCCATGCCCTCAATGATGTTTAAATTCAAGACACCCCACAGAAAGACTAGGCCCATGCACCACTGAGTACCCCTGGGCATAATGGATGAAAGCTATGCAAAATGGGTGCAGGCCTGAGAGCACTGCCTGCCTTCAAAATGGCCCCTTGCCCCCCAGCACATGGCCAGGCCCTGCCTGTACCAGCACTCAAAATGGCCCCAACCCACATGGACAGTCCCAACAACACCCCCAAAAATTCGAAAAACACACAAAAATCACCAGAATCCCACCATGACATCCATGCCCTCAATGATGTTTAAATTCAAGACACCCCACAGAAAGACTAGGCCCATACACCACTGTGTACCCCTGGGCATAATGGATGAAAGCTAGACAAAATGGGTGCAGGCCTGACAGCACTGCCTGCCTTCAAAATGGCCCCTTGCCCCCCAGCACATGGCCAGGCCCTGCCTGTACCAGCACTCAAAATGGCCCCCACCCACATGGCAAGTCCCAACAACACCCCAAAAAAGTCAAAAAACACATAAAAATCACCACAATCCCATGCCATCCATGCCCTCAATCATGTTCAAATTTAAGACGTCCCACAGAAAGACTAGGCCCATGCACCACAGAGTACCCCTGGGCAAAAGGCCCCAACAACAGCCCAAAAATCGAAAAACACACAAAAATCACCACAATCTGATGCCATCCATGCTCTCAATCATGTTCAAATTCAAGACACCCCACAGAAAGACTAGGCCCATGCACCACTGAGTACCCCTGGGCATAATGGAAGAAAGCTAGGCAAAATGGGTGTAGGCCTGAGAACACTGCCTGCCTTCAAAATGGCCCCTTGCCCCCCAGCACATGGCCAGGCCCTGCCTGTACCAGCACTCAAAATGGCCCCCACCCACATGGCCAGTCCCAACAACACCCCCAAAAAGTAAAAAAACACATAAAAATCACCACAATCCCATGCCATCCATGCCCTCAATGATGTTTAAATTCAAGACACCCCACAGAAAGACTAGTCCCATGCACCACTGAGTACCCCTGGGCATAATGGATGAAAGCTAGGCAATATGGGTGCAGGCCTGAGAACACTGCCTGCCTTCAAAATGGCCCTTGCCCCCCAGCACATGGCCAGGCCCTGCCTGTACCAGCACTAAAAATGGCCCCCACCCACATGGCCAATCCCAACAACACCCCCAAAAAGTTGAAAAACACATAAAAATCACCACTATCCCATGCCATCCATGCCCTCAATCATATTCAAATTCAGGACACCCCACAGAAAGTCTAGGCCCATGCACCACAGAATACCCCTGGGCAAAAGGCCCCAACAACAGCCCAAAAATCGAAAAACACACAAAAATCACCACAATCCCTTGCCATCCATGCCCTCAATGATGTTTAAATTCAAGACACCCCACAGAAAGACTAGGCCCATGCACCACTGAGTACCCCTGGGCAGAATGGATGAAAGCTAGGCAAAATGGGTGCAGGCCTGAGAACACTGCCTGCCTTCAAAATGGCCCCTTGGCCCCCAGCACATGGCCAGGCCCTGCCTGTACCAGCACTCAAAATGGCCCCCACCCACATGGCCAGTCCCAACAACACCCCCGTCAAGTCGAAAAACACATAAAAATCACCACAATCCCATGCCATCCATGCCCTCAATCATGTTCAAATTCAAGACACCCCACAGAAAGACTAGGCCCATGGACCACAGAGTACCCCTGGGCAAAAGGCCCCAACAACAGCCCAAAAATAAAAAAACACACAAAAATCACCACAATCCCATGCCATCCATGCCCTCAATTATGTTTAAATTCAACACACCCCACGGAAAGACTAGGCCCATGCACCACTGAGTACCCCTGGGCATAATGGATGAAAGCTAGGCAAAATGGGTGCAGGCCTGAGAACACTGCCTGCCTTCAAAATGGCCCCTTGCCCCCCAGCACATGGCCAGGCCCTGCCTGTACCAACACTCAAAATGGCCCCCACCCAAATGGCCAGTCCCAACAACACCCCCAAAAAGTCGAAAAACACATACAAATCACCACAATCCCATGCCATCCATGCCCTAAATCATGTTCAAATTCAAGACACCCCACAGAAAGACTAGGACCATGCACCACGGAGTACCCCTGGGCAAAAGGCCCCAACAACAGCCCAAAAATCGAAAACCACACAAAAATCACCACAATCCCTTGCCATCCATGCCCTCAATGATGTTTAAATTCAAGACACCCCACAGAAAGACTAGGCCCATGCACCACTGAGTACCCCTGGGCATAATGGATGAAAGCTAGGCAAAATGGGTGCAGGCCTGAGAACACTGCCTGCCTTCAAAATGGCCCCTTGCCCCCATCACATGGCCAGGCCCTGCCTGTACCAGCACTCAAAATGGCCCCCACCCACATGGCCAGTCCCAACAACACCCCCAAAAAGTCGAAAAACACATAACAATCACCACAATCCCATGCCATCCACGCCCTCAATCATGTTCAAATTCAAGACACCCCACAGAAAGACGAGGCCCATGCACCACTGAGTACCCCTGGGCATAATGGATGAAAGCTAGGCAAAATGGGTGCAGGCCTGAGAACACTGCCTGCCTTCAAAATAGCCCCTTGCCCCCCAGCACATGGCCAGGCCCTGCCTGTACTTGTAATCAAAATGGCCCCCACCCACATGGCCAGTCCCAACAACACCCCCAAAAAGTCAAAAAACAGATAAAAATCACCACAATCCCATGCCATCCATGCCCTCAATGATGTTTAAATTCAAGACACCCCACAGAAAGACTAGGCCCATGCACCACTGAGTACCCCTGGGCATAATGGATGAAAGCTAGGCAAAATGGGTGCAGGCCTGAGAACACTGCCTGCCTTCAAAATGCCCCCTTGCCCCCAGCACATGGCCAGGCCCTGCCTGTACTAGCACTCAAAATGGCCCCCACCCACATGGACAGTCCCAACAACACCCCCAAAAAGTCGAAAAACACATACAAACCACCACTATCCCATGCCATTAATGCCCTCAATCATGTTCAAATTCAAGACACCCCACAGAAAGACTAGGCCCATGCACCACAGAGTACCCCTTTGCAAAAGGCCCCAACAACAGCCCAAAAATCATAAAACACACAAAAATAACCGCAATCCCATCATGCCATCCATGCCCTCAATGATGTTTAAAATCAAGACACCCCACAGAAAGACTAGGCCATGCACCACTGAGTACCCCTGGGCATAATGGATGAAAGCTATGCAAAATGGGTGCAGGCCTGAGAGCACTGCCTGCCTTCAAAATGGCCCCTTGCCCCCCAGCACATGGCCAGGCCCTGCCTGTACCAGCACTCAAAATGGCCCCAACCCACATGGACAGTCCCAACAACACCCCCAAAAATTCGAAAAACACACAAAAATCACCAGAATCCCACCATGCCATCCATACCCTCAATGATGTTTAAATTCAAGACACCCCACAGAAAGACTAGGCCCATACACCACTGAGTACCCCTGGGCATAATGGATGAAAGCTAGACAAAATGGGTGCAGGCCTGACAGCACTGCCTGCCTTCAAAATGGCCCCTTGCCCCCCAGCACATGGCCAGTCCCTGCCTGTACCAGCACTCAAAATGGCCCCCACCCACATGGCAAGTCCCAACAACACCCCAAAATAGTCAAAAAACACATAAAAATCACCACAATCCCATGCCATCCATGCCCTCAATCATGTTCAAATTTAAGACGTCCCACAGAAAGACTAGGCCCATGCACCACAGAGTACCCCTGGGCAAAAGGCCCCAACAACAGCCCAAAAATCGAAAAACACACAAAAATCACCACAATCCCATGCCATCTATGCCCTCAATGATGTTTAAATTCAAGACACCCCACAGAAAGACTAGGCCCATGCACCACTGAGTACCCCTGGGCATAATGGATGAAAGCTAGGCAAAATGGGTGCAGGCCTGAGAACACTGCCTGCCTTCAAAATGGCTGCTTGCCCCCCAGCACATGGCCAGGCCCTGCCTGTACCAGCACTCAAAATGGCCCCCACCCACATGGCCAGTCCCAACAACACCCCCAAAAAGTCGAAAAACGCATAAAAATCACCACAATCCCATGCCATCCATGCCCTAAATCATGTTCAAATTCAAGACACCCCACAGAAAGACTAGGCCCATGCACCACTGAGTACCCCTTGGGCATAATAGATGAAAGCTAGGCAAAATGGGTGCAGGCCTGAGAACACTGCCTGCCTTCAAAATGGCCCCTTGCCTCCCAGCACATGGCCAGGCCCTGCCTGTACTAGCACTCAAAATGGCCCCCACCCACATAGCCAGTCCCTACAACACCCCCAAAAAGTTGAAATACACATACAAATCACCACAATCCCATGCCATCCATGCCCTCAATCATGTTCAAATTCAAAACACCCCACAGAAAGACTAGGCCCATGCACCACGGAGTACCCCTGGGCAAAAGGCCCCAACAACAGCCCAAAAATCGAAAAACACACAAAAATCACCACAATCCCACCATGCCATCTATGCCCTCAATGATGTTTAAATTCAAGACACCCCACAGAAAGACTAGGCCCATGCACCACTGAGTACCCTGGGCATAATGGATGAAAGCTAGGCAAAATGGGTGCAGGCCTGGGAACACTGCCTGCGTTCAAAATGGCCCCTTGCCCCCCAGCACATGGCCAGGCCCTGCCTGTAACAGCACTCAAAATGGCCCCCACCCACATGGCCAGTCCCAACAACACCCCCAAAAGGTTGAAAAACACATAAAAATCACCACAATCCCATGCCATCCATGCCCTCAATCATGTTCAAATTCAAGACACCCCACAGAAAGACCAGGGCCACGCACCACTGAGTACCCCTGGGCAAAAGGCCCCAACAACAGCCCAAAAATCAAAAAACACACAAAAATCACCACAATCCCTTGCCATCCATGCCCTCAATGATGTTTAAATTCAAGACACCCCACCGAAAGACTAGGCCCATGCACCACTGAGTACCCCTGGGCATAATGGATGAAAGCAAGGCAAATGGGTGCAGGCCTGAGAACACTGCCTGCCTTCAAAATGGCCCCTTGCCCCCAAGCACATGGCCAGGTCCTGAATATACCAGCACTCAAAATGGCCCCCACCCACATGACCAGTCCCAACAACATCCCCAAAAAGTCGAAAAACACATAAAAAATCACCACAATCCCATGCCATCCATGCCCTCAATCATGTTCAAATTCAAGACACCCCACAGAAAGACTAGGCCCATGCACCACTGAGTACCCCTTGGGCATAATAGATGAAAGCTAGGCAAAATGGGTGCAGGCCTGAGAACACTGCCTGCCTTCAAAATGGCCCCTTGCCTCCCAGCACATGGCCAGGCCCTGCCTGTACTAGCACTCAAAATGGCCCCCACCCACATAGCCAGTCCCTACAACACCCCCAAAAAGTTGAAATACACATACAAATCACCACAATCCCATGTCATCCATGCCCTCAATCATGTTCAAATTCAAGACACCCCACAGAAAGACTAGGCCCATGCACCACGGAGTACCCCTGGGCAAAAGGCCCCAACAACAGCCCAAAAATCGAAAACCACACAAAAATCACCACAATCCCTTGCCATCCATGCCCTCAATGATGTTTAAATTCAAGACACCCCACAGAAAGACAAGGCCCATGCACCACTGAGTACCCCTGGGCATAATGGATGAAAGCTAGGCAAAATGGGTGCAGGCCTGAGAACACTGCCTGCCTTCAAAATGGCCCCTTGCCCCCATCACATGGCCAGGCCCTGCCTGTACCAGCACTCAAAATGGCCCCCACCCACATGGCCAGTCCCAACAACACCCCCAAAAAGTCGAAAAACACATAACAATCACCACAATCCCATGCCATCCACGCCCTCAATCATGTTCAAATTCAAGACACCCCACAGAAAGACTAGGCCCATGCACCACTGAGTACCCCTGGGCATAATGGATGAAAGCTAGGCAAAATGGGTGCAGGCCTGAGAACACTGCCTGCCTTCAAAATAGCCCCTTGCCCCCCAGCACATGGCCAGGCCCTGCCTGTACTTGTAATCAAAATGGCCCCCACCCACATGGCCAGTCCCAACAACACCCCCAAAAAGTAAAAAAACAGATAAAAAATCACCACAATCCCATGCCATCCATGCCCTCAATGATGTTTAAATTCAAGACACCCCACAGAAAGACTAGGCCCATGCACCACTGAGTACCCCTGGGCATAATGGATGAAAGCTAGGCAAAATGGGTGCAGGCCTGAGAACACTGCCTGCCTTCAAAATGCCCCCTTGCCCCCAGCACATGGCCAGGCCCTGCCTGTACTAGCACTCAAAATGGCCCCCACCCACATGGACAGTCCCAACAACACCCCCAAAAAGTCGAAAAACACATACAAACCACCTCTATCCCATGCCATAAATGCCCTCAATCATGTTCAAATTCAAGACACCCCACAGAAAGACTAGGCCCATGCACCACAGAGTACCCCTTTGCAAAAGGCCCCAACAACAGCCCGAAAATCATAAAACACACAAAAATCACCGCAATCCCATCATGCCATCCATGCCCTCAATGATGTTTAAATTCAAGACACCCCACAGAAAGACTAGGCCCATGCACCACTGAGTACCCCTGGGCATAATGGATGAAAGCTATGCAAAATGGGTGCAGGCCTGAGAGCACTGCCTGCCTTCAAAATGGCCCCTTGCCCCCCAGCACATGGCCAGGCCCTGCCTGTACCAGCACTCAAAATGGCCCCAACCCACATGGACAGTCCCAACAACACCCCCAAAAATTCGAAAAACACACAAAAATCACCAGAATCCCACCATGCCGTCCATGCCCTCAATGATGTTTAAATTCAAGACACCCCACAGAAAGACTAGGCCCATACACCACTGAGTACCCCTGGGCATAATGGATGAAAGCTAGACAAAATGGGTGCAGGCCTGAAAGCACTGCCTGCCTTCAAAATGGCCCCTTGCCCCCCAGGACATGGCCAGGCCCTGCCTGTACCAGCACTCAAAATGGCCCCCACCCACATGGCAAGTCCCAACAACACCCCAAAAAAGTCAAAAAACACATAAAAATCACCACAATCCCATGCCATCCATGCCCTCAATCATGTTCAAATTTAAGACGTCCCACAGAAAGACTAGGCCCATGCACCACAGAGTACCCCTGGGCAAAAGGCCCCAACAACAGCCCAAAAATCGAAAAACACACAAGAATCACCACAATCCCATGCCATCTATGCCCTCAATGATGTTTAAATTCAAGACACCCCACAGAAAGACTAGGCCCATGCACTACTGAGTACCCCTGGGCATAATGGATGAAAGCTAGGCAAAATGGGAGCAGGCCTGAGAACACTGCCTGCCTTCAAAATGGCCCCTGGCCCCCCAGCACATGGCCAGGCCCTGCCTGTACTAGCACTCAAAATGGCCCCCACCCACACGGCCAGTCCCAACAACACCCCCAAAAAGTCAAAAAACACATGAAAATCACCACAATCCCATACCATCTACGCCTTCAATAATGTTCAAATTCAAGACACCCCACAGAAAGACGAGGGCCAATTACTATAGAGTACCCCTGAGCAAAAGGCCCCAACAACAGCCCAAAAATCGAAAAACACACAAAAATCACCACAATCCGATGCCATCCATGCTCTCAATCATGTTCAAATTCAAGACACCCCACAGAAAGACTAGGCCCATGCACCACTGAGTACACCTGGACATAATGGATGAAAGCTAGGCAAAATGGGTGCAGGCCTGAGAAAACTGCCTGCCTTCAAAATGGCCCCTTGCCCCCCAGCACATGGCCAGGCCCTGCCTGTACCAGCATTCAAAATGGCCCCCACCCACATGGCCAGTCCCAACAATACCCCCGAAAAGTCAAAAAATACATAAAAATCTCCACAATCCAATGCCATCCATGCCCTCAATCATGTTCAAATTCAAGACACCCCACAGAAAGACTAGGCCCATGCACCACAGAATACCCCTGGGCAAAAGGCCCCAACAACAGCCCAAAAATCGAAAAACACACAAAAATCACCACAATCCCATGCCTTCCATGCCCTCAATGATGTTTAAATTCAAGACACCCCACAGAAAGACTAGGCCCATGCACCACTGAGTACCCCTGGGCATAATGGATGAAAGCTAGGCAAAATGGGTGCAGGCCTGAGAACACTGCCTGCCTTCAAAATGGCCCCTTGCCCCCCAGCACATGGCCAGGCCCTGCCTGTACCAGCACTCAAAATGGCCCCCACCCACATGGCCAGTCCCAACAACACCCCCAAAAAGTAAAAAAACACATAAAAATCACCACAATCCCATGCCATCCATGACCTCAATCGTGTTCAAATTCAAGACACCCCACAGAAAGACTAGGCCCATGGACCACAGAGTACCCCTGGGCAAAAGGCCCCAACTACAGCCCAAAAATCGAAAAAAACACAAAAATCACCACACTCCCATACCATCCATGCCCTCAATGATGTTTAAATTCAAGACACCCCACAGAAAGACTAGGCCCATGCACCACTGAGTACCCCTGGGCATAATGGATGAAAGCTAGGCAAAATGGGTGCAGGCCTGAGAACACTGCCTGCCTTCAAAATGGCCCCTTGCCCCCCAGCACATGGCCAGGCCCTGCCTGTACCAGCATTCAAAATGGCCCCCACCCACATGGCCAGTCCCAACAATACCCCCGAAAAGTCGAAAAATACATAAAAATCTCCACAATCCCATGCCATCCATGCCCTCAATCATGTTCAAATTCAAGACACCCCACCGAAAGACTAGGCCCATGCACCACAGAATACCCCTGGGCAAAAGGCCCCAACAACAGCCCAAAAATCGAAAAACACACAAAAATCACCACAATCCCATGCCTTCCATGCCCTCAATGATGTTTAAATTCAAGACACCCCACAGAAAGACTAGGCCCATGCACCACTGAGTACCCCTGGGCATAATGGATGAAAGCTAGGCAAAATGGGTGCAGGCCTGAGAACACTGCCTGCCTTCAAAATGGCCCCTTGCCCCCCAGCACATGGCCAGGCCCTGCCTGTACCAGCACTCAAAATGGCCCCCACCCACATGGCCAGTCCCAACAACACCCCCGTCAAGTCGAAAAACACATAAAAATCACCACAATCCCATGCCATCCATGACCTCAATCATGTTAAAATTCAAGACACCCCACAGAAAGACTAGACCCATGCACCACAGAGTACCCCTTTGCAAAAGGCCCCAACAACAGCCCAAAAATCATAAAACACACAAAAATCACCGCAATCCCACCATGCCATCCATGCCCTCAATGATGTTTAAATTCAAGACACCCCACAGAAAGACTAGGCCCATGCACCACTGAGTACCCCTGGGCATAATGGATGAAAGCTATGCAAAATGGGTGCAGGCCTGAGAACACTGCCTGCCTTCAAAATGGCCCCTTGCCCCCCAGCACATGGCCAGGCCCTGCCTGTACCAGCACTCAAAATGGCCCCCACCCACATGGCCAGTCCCAACAACACCCCCAAAAAGTCAAGAAACACATAAAAATCACCACAATCCCATGCCATCCATGCCCTCAATCATGTTCAAATTCAAGACGTCCCACAGAAAGACTAGGCCCATGCACCACTGAGTACCCCTGGGCATAATGGATGAAAGCTAGGCAAAATGGGTGCAGGCCTGAGAACACTGCCTGCCTTCAAAATGGCCCCTTGCCCCCCAGCACATGGCCAGGCCCTGCCTGTACCAACACTCAAAATGGCCCCCACCCAAATGGCCAGTCCCAACAACACCCCCAAAAAGTCGAAAAACACATACAAATCACCACAATCCCATGCCATCCATGCCCTAAATCATGTTCAAATTCAAGACACCCCACAGAAAGACTAGGCCCATGCACCACGGAGTACCCCTGGGCAAAAGGCCCCAACAACAGCCCAAAAATCGAAAACCACACAAAAATCACCACAATCCCTTGCCATCCATGCCCTCAATGATGTTTAAATTCAAGACACCCCACAGAAAGACTAGGCCCATGCACCACTGAGTACCCCTGGGCATAATGGATGAAAGCTAGGCAAAATGGGTGCAGGCCTGAGAACACTGCCTGCCTTCAAAATGGCCCCTTGCCCCCATCACATGGCCAGGCCCTGCCTGTACCAGCATTCAAAATGGCCCCCACCTACATGGCCAGTCCCAACAATACCCCTGAAAAGTCGAAAAATACATAAAAATCTCCTCAATCCCATGCCATCCATGCCCTCAATCATGTTCAAATTCAAGACACCCCACAGAAAGACTAGGCCCATGCACCACAGAATACCCCTGGGCAAAAGGCCCCAACAACAGCCCATAAATCGAAAAACACACAAAAATCACCACAATCCCACCATGCCATCTATGCCCTCAATGATGTTTAAATTCAAGACACCCCACAGAAAGACTAGGCCATGCACCACTGAGTACCCCTGGGCATAATGGATGAAAGCTATGCAAAATGGGTGCAGGCCTGAGAGCACTGCCTGCCTTCAAAATGGCCCCTTGCCCCCCAGCACATGGCCAGGCCCTGCCTGTACCAGCACTCAAAATGGCCCCAACCCACATGGACAGTCCCAACAACACCCCCAAAAATTCGAAAAACACACAAAAATCACCAGAATCCCACCATGCCATCCATACCCTCAATGATGTTTAAATTCAAGACACCCCACAGAAAGACTAGGCCCATACACCACTGAGTACCCCTGGGCATAATGGATGAAAGCTAGACAAAATGGGTGCAGGCCTGACAGCACTGCCTGCCTTCAAAATGGCCCCTTGCCCCCCAGCACATGGCCAGTCCCTGCCTGTACCAGCACTCAAAATGGCCCCCACCCACATGGCAAGTCCCAACAACACCCCAAAATAGTCAAAAAACACATAAAAATCACCACAATCCCATGCCATCCATGCCCTCAATCATGTTCAAATTTAAGACGTCCCACAGAAAGACTAGGCCCATGCACCACAGAGTACCCCTGGGCAAAAGGCCCCAACAACAGCCCAAAAATCGAAAAACACACAAAAATCACCACAATCCCATGCCATCTATGCCCTCAATGATGTTTAAATTCAAGACACCCCACAGAAAGACTAGGCCCATGCACCACTGAGTACCCCTGGGCATAATGGATGAAAGCTAGGCAAAATGGGTGCAGGCCTGAGAACACTGCCTGCCTTCAAAATGGCTGCTTGCCCCCCAGCACATGGCCAGGCCCTGCCTGTACCAGCACTCAAAATGGCCCCCACCCACATGGCCAGTCCCAATAACACCCCCAAAAAGTCGAAAAACGCATAAAAATCACCACAATCCCATGCCATCCATGCCCTAAATCATGTTCAAATTCAAGACACCCCACAGAAAGACTAGGCCCATGCACCACTGAGTACCCCTTGGGCATAATAGATGAAAGCTAGGCAAAATGGGTGCAGGCCTGAGAACACTGCCTGCCTTCAAAATGGCCCCTTGCCTCCCAGCACATGGCCAGGCCCTGCCTGTACTAGCACTCAAAATGGCCCCCACCCACATAGCCAGTCCCTACAACACCCCCAAAAAGTTGAAATACACATACAAATCACCACAATCCCATGCCATCCATGCCCTCAATCATGTTCAAATTCAAGACACCCCACAGAAAGACTAGGCCCATGCACCACGGAGTACCCCTGGGCAAAAGGCCCCAACAACAGCCCAAAAATCGAAAAACACACAAAAATCACCACAATCCCACCATGCCATCTATGCCCTCAATGATGTTTAAATTCAAGACACCCCACAGAAAGACTAGGCCCATGCACCACTGAGTACCCTGGGCATAATGGATGAAAGCTAGGCAAAATGGGTGCAGGCCTGGGAACACTGCCTGCGTTCAAAATGGCCCCTTGCCCCCCAGCACATGGCCAGGCCCTGCCTGTAACAGCACTCAAAATGGCCCCCACCCACATGGCCAGTCCCAACAACACCCCCAAAAGGTTGAAAAACACATAAAAATCACCACAATCCCATGCCATCCATGCCCTCAATCATGTTCAAATTCAAGACACCCCACAGAAAGACCAGGGCCACGCACCACTGAGTACCCCTGGGCAAAAGGCCCCAACAACAGCCCAAAAATCAAAAAACACACAAAAATCACCACAATCCCTTGCCATCCATGCCCTCAATGATGTTTAAATTCAAGACACCCCACCGAAAGACTAGGCCCATGCACCACTGAGTACCCCTGGGCATAATGGATGAAAGCAAGGCAAATGGGTGCAGGCCTGAGAACACTGCCTGCCTTCAAAATGGCCCCTTGCCCCCAAGCACATGGCCAGGTCCTGAATATACCAGCACTCAAAATGGCCCCCACCCACATGACCAGTCCCAACAACATCCCCAAAAAGTCGAAAAACACATAAAAAATCACCACAATCCCATGCCATCCATGCCCTCAATCATGTTCAAATTCAAGACACCCCACAGAAAGACTAGGCCCATGCACCACTGAGTACCCCTTGGGCATAATAGATGAAAGCTAGGCAAAATGGGTGCAGGCCTGAGAACACTGCCTGCCTTCAAAATGGCCCCTTGCCTCCCAGCACATGGCCAGGCCCTGCCTGTACTAGCACTCAAAATGGCCCCCACCCACATAGCCAGTCCCTACAACACCCCCAAAAAGTTGAAATACACATACAAATCACCACAATCCCATGCCATCCATGCCCTCAATCATGTTCAAATTCAAGACACCCCACAGAAAGACTAGGCCCATGCACCACGGAGTACCCCTGGGCAAAAGGCCCCAACAACAGCCCAAAAATCGAAAACCACACAAAAATCACCACAATCCCTTGCTATCCATGCCCTCAATGATGTTTAAATTCAAGACACCCCACAGAAAGACTAGGCCCATGCACCACTGAGTACCCTGGGCATAATGGATGAAAGCTAGGCAAAATGGGTGCAGGCCTGGGAACACTGCCTGCGTTCAAAATGGCCCCTTGCCCCCCAGCACATGGCCAGGCCCTGCCTGTAACAGCACTCAAAATGGCCCCCACCCACATGGCCAGTCCCAACAACACCCCCAAAGGTTGAAAAACACATAAAAATCACCACAATCCCATGCCATCCATGCCCTCAATCATGTTCAAATTCAAGACACCCCACAGAAAGACCAGGGCCACGCACCACTGAGTACCCCTGGGCAAAAGGCCCCAACAACAGCCCAAAAATCAAAAAACACACAAAAATCACAACAATCCCTTGCCATCCATGCCCTCAATGATGTTTAAATTCAAGACACCCCACCGAAAGACTAGGCCCATGCACCACTGAGTACCCCTGGGCATAATGGATGAAAGCAAGGCAAAATGGGTGCAGGCCTGAGAACACTGCCTGCCTTCAAAATGGCCCCTTGCCCCCAAGCACATGGCCAGGTCCTGAATATACCAGCACTCAAAATGTCCCCCACCCACATGACCAGTCCCAACAACATCCCCAAAAAGTCGAAAAACACATAAAAAATCACCACAATCCCATGCCATCCATGCCCTCAATCATGTTCAAATTCAAGACACCCCACAGAAAGACTAGGCCCATGCACCACAGATAACCCTGGGCAAAAGGCCCCAACTACAGCCCAAAAATCGAAAAACACACAAAAATCACCACAATCCCATGCCATCCATGCCCTCAATGATGTTTAAATTCAAGACACCCCACAGAAAGACTAAGCCCATGCACCACTGAGTACCCCTGGGCATAATGGATGAAAGCAAGGCAAATGGGTGCAGGCCTGAGAACACTGCCTGCCTTCAAAATGGCCCCTTGCCCCCAAGCACATGGCCAGGTCCTGAATATACCAGCACTCAAAATGGCCCCCACCCACATGACCAGTCCCAACAACATCCCCAAAAAGTCGAAAAACACATAAAAAATCACCACAATCCCATGCCATCCATGCCCTCAATCATGTTCAAATTCAAGACACCCCACAGAAAGACTAGGCCCATGCACCACTGAGTACCCCTTGGGCATAATAGATGAAAGCTAGGCAAAATGGGTGCAGGCCTGAGAACACTGCCTGCCTTCAAAATGGCCCCTTGCCTCCCAGCACATGGCCAGGCCCTGCCTGTACTAGCACTCAAAATGGCCCCCACCCACATAGCCAGTCCCTACAACACCCCCAAAAAGTTGAAATACACATACAAATCACCACAATCCCATGCCATCCATGCCCTCAATCATGTTCAAATTCAAGACACCCCACAGAAAGACTAGGCCCATGCACCACGGAGTACCCCTGGGCAAAAGGCCCCAACAACAGCCCAAAAATTGAAAAACACACAAAAATCACCACAATCCCACCATGCCATCTATGCCCTCAATGATGTTTAAATTCAAGACACCCCACAGAAAGACTAGGCCCATGCACCACTGAGTACCCTGGGCATAATGGATGAAAGCTAGGCAAAATGGGTGCAGGCCTGGGAACACTGCCTGCATTCAAAATGGCCCCTTGCCCTCCAGCACATGGCCAGGCCCTGCCTGTAACAGCACTCAAAATGGCCCCCACCCACATGGCCAGTCCCAACAACACCCACAAAAGGTTGAAAAACACATAAAAATCACCACAATCCCATGCCATCCATGCCCTCAATCATGTTCAAATTCAAGACACCCCACAGAAAGACCAGGGCCACGCACCACTGAGTACCCCTGGGCAAAAGGCCCCAACAACAGCCCAAAAATCAAAAAACACACAAAAATCACAACAATCCCTTGCCATCCATGCCCTCAATGATGTTTAAATTCAAGACACCCCACCGAAAGACTAGGCCCATGCACCACTGAGTACCCCTGGGCATAATGGATGAAAGCAAGGCAAAATGGGTGCAGGCCTGAGAACACTGCCTGCCTTCAAAATGGCCCCTTGCCCCCAAGCACATGGCCAGGTCCTGAATATACCAGCACTCAAAATGTCCCCCACCCACATGACCAGTCCCAACAACATCCCCAAAAAGTCGAAAAACACATAAAAAATCACCACAATCCCATGCCATCCATGCCCTCAATCATGTTCAAATTCAAGACACCCCACAGAAAGACTAGGCCCATGCACCACAGATAACCCTGGGCAAAAGGCCCCAACTACAGCCCAAAAATCGAAAAACACACAAAAATCACCACAATCCCATGCCATCCATGCCCTCAATGATGTTTAAATTCAAGACACCCCACAGAAAGACTAAGCCCATGCACCACTGAGTACCCCTGGGCATAATGGATGAAAGCTAGGCAAAATGGGTGCAGGCCTGAGAACACTGCCTGCCTTCAAAATGGCTCCTTGCCCCCCAGCACATGGCCAGGCCCTGCCTGTACCAGCACTCAAAATGGCCCCCACCCACATGGCCAGTCCCAACAACACCCCCAAAAAGTCGAAAAACGCATAAAAATCACCACAATCCCATGCCATCCATGCCCTAAATCATGTTCAAATTCAAGACACCCCACAGAAAGACTAGGCCCATGCACCACTGAGTACCCCTTGGGCATAATAGATGAAAGCTAGGCAAAATGGGTGCAGGCCTGCGAACACTGCCTGCCTTCAAAATGGCCCCTTGCCTCCCAGCACATGGCCAGGCCCTGCCTGTACTAGCACTCAAAATGGCCCCCACCCACATAGCCAGTCCCTACAACACCCCCAAAAAGTTGAAATACACATACAAATCACCACAATCCCATGCCATCCATGCCCTCAATCATGTTCAAATTCAAGACACCCCACAGAAAGACTAGGCCCATGCACCACGGAGTACCCCTGGGCAAAAGGCCCCAACAACAGCCCAAAAATCGAAAAACACACAAAAATCACCACAATCCCACCATGCCATCTATGCCCTCAATGATGTTTAAATTCAAGACACCCCACAGAAAGACTAGGCCCATGCACCACTGAGTACCCTGGGCATAATGGATGAAAGCTAGGCAAAATGGGTGCAGGCCTGGGAACACTGCCTGCGTTCAAAATGGCCCCTTGCCCCCCAGCACATGGCCAGGCCCTGCCTGTAACAGCACTCAAAATGGCCCCCACCCACATGGCCAGTCCCAACAACACCCCCAAAAGGTTGAAAAACACATAAAAATCACCACAATCCCATGCCATCCATGCCCTCAATCATGTTCAAATTCAAGACACCCCACAGAAAGACCAGGGCCACGCACCACTGAGTACCCCTGGGCAAAAAGCCCCAACAACAGCCCAAAAATCAAAAAACACACAAAAATCACCACAATCCCTTGCCATCCATGCCCTCAATGATGTTTAAATTCAAGACACCCCACCGAAAGACTAGGCCCATGCACCACTGAGTACCCCTGGGCATAATGGATGAAAGCAAGGCAAAATGGGTGCAGGCCTGAGAACACTGCCTGCCTTCAAAATGGCCCCTTGCCCCCAAGCACATGGCCAGGTCCTGAATATACCAGCACTCAAAATGGCCCCCACCCACATGACCAGTCCCAACAACATCCCCAAAAAGTCGAAAAACACATAAAAAATCACCACAATCCCATGCCATCCATGCCCTCAATCATGTTCAAATTCAAGACACCCCACAGAAAGACTAGGCCCATGCACCACTGAGTACCCCTTGGGCATAATAGATGAAAGCTAGGCAAAATGGGTGCAGGCCTGAGAACAATGCCTGCCTTCAAAATGGCCCCTTGCCTCCCAGCACATGGCCAGGCCCTGCCTGTACTAGCACTCAAAATGGCCCCCACCCACATAGCCAGTCCCTACAACACCCCCAAAAAGTTGAAATACACATACAAATCACCACAATCCCATGCCATCCATGCCCTCAATCATGTTCAAATTCAAGACACCCCACAGAAAGACTAGGCCCATGCACCACGGAGTACCCCTGGGCAAAAGGCCCCAACAACAGCCCAAAAATCGAAAACACACAAAAATCACCACAATCCCACCATGCCATCTATGCCCTCAATGATGTTTAAATTCAAGACACCCCACAGAAAGACTAGGCCCATGCACCACTGAGTACCCTGGGCATAATGGATGAAAGCTAGGCAAAATGGGTGCAGGCCTGAGAACACTGCCTGCGTTCAAAATGGCCCCTTGCCCCCCAGCACATGGCCAGGCCCTGCCTGTAACAGCACTCAAAATGGCCCCCACCCACATGGCCAGTCCCAACAACACCCCCAAAAGGTTGAAAAACACATAAAAATCACCACAATCCCATGCCATCCATGCCCTCAATCATGTTCAAATTCAAGACACCCCACAGAAAGACCAGGGCCACGCACCACTGAGTACCCCTGGGCAAAAGGCCCCAACAACAGCCCAAAAATAAAAAAACACACAAAAATCACCACAATCCCTTGCCATCCATGCCCTCAATGATGTTTAAATTCAAGACACCCCACCGAAAGACTAGGCCCATGCACCACTGAGTACCCCTGGGCATAATGGATGAAAGCAAGGCAAAATGGGTGCAGGCCTGAGAACACTGCCTGCCTTCAAAATGGCCCCTTGCCCCCAAGCACATGGCCAGGTCCTGAATATACCAGCACTCAAAATGGCCCCCACCCACATGACCAGTCCCAACAACATCCCCAAAAAGTTGAAAAACACATAAAAAATCACCACAATCCCATGCCATCCATGCCCTCAATCATGTTCAAATTCAAGACACCCCACAGAAAGACTAGGCCCATGCACCACAGATAACCGTGGGCAAAAGGCCCCAACTACAGCCCAAAAATCGAAAAACACACAAAAATCACCACAATCCCATGCCATCCATGCCCTCAATGATGTTTAAGTTCAAGACACCCCACAGAAAGACTAGGTCCATGCACCACTGAGTACCCCTGGGCATAATGGATGAAAGCTAGGCAAAATGGGTGCAGGCCTGAGAACACTGCCTGTCTTCAAAATGGCCCCTTGCCCCCCAGCACATGGCCAAGCCCTGCCTGTACCAGCACTCAAAATGGCACCCACTCACATGGCCAGTCCCAACAACACCCCCAAAAAGTCGAAAAACACATAAAAATCACCACAATCCCATGCCATCCATGCCCTCAATCATGTTCAAATTCAAGACACCCCACAGAAAGACTAGGCCCATGGACCAAAGAGATACCCCTGGGCAAAAGGCCCCAACAACAGCCCAAAAATAAAAAAAAACACAAAACTCACCATAATCCCATGCCATCCATGCCCTCAATGATGTTTAAAATCAAGACACCCCACAGAAAGACTAGGCCCATGCACCACTAAGTACCCCTGGGCATAATGGATGAAAGCTAGGCAAAATGGGTGCAGGCCTGAGAACACTGCCTGCCTTCAAAATGGCCCCTTGCCCCCCAGCACATGGCCAGCCCCTGCCTGTACTAGCACTCAAAATGGCCCCCACCCACATGGCCAGTCCCAACAACACCCCCAAAAAGTCGAAAAACACATAAAAATCAAAACAATCTCATACCATCTATGACATCAATCATGTTCAAATTCAAGACACCCCACAGAAAGACTACGCCCATGCACCACAGAGTACCCCTGTGCAAAAGGCCCCAACAACAGCCCTAAAATCTAAAAACACACAAAAATCACCACAATCCCATGCCATCCATGCCCTCAATGATGTTTAAATTCAAGACACCCCTCAGAAAGACTAGGCCCATACACCACTGAGTACCCCTGGGCATAATGGATGAAAGCTAGGCAAAATGGGTGCAGGCCTGAGAACACTGCCTGCCTTCAAAATGGCCCCTTGCCCCCCAGCACATGGCCGGGGCCTGCCTGTACCAGCACTCAAAAGGGCCCCCACCCACATAACCAGTCCCAACAACACCCCCAAAAAGTCGAAAAACACATACAAATCACCACAATCCCATGCCATCCATGCCCTCAATCATGTTCAAATTCAAGACACCCCACCGAAAGACTAGGCCCATGCACCACAGAGTACCCCTTTGCAAAAGGCCCCAACAACGGCCCAAAAATCATAAAACACACAAAAATCACCGCAATCCCACCATGCCATCCATCCCCTCAATGATGTTTAAATTCAAGACACCCCACAGAAAGACTAGGCCCATGCACCACTGAGTACCCCTGGGCATAATGGATGAAAGCTATGCAAAATGGGTGCAGGCCTGAGAACACCGCCTGCCTTCAAAATGGCCCCTTGCCCTCCAGCACATGGCCAGGCCCTGCCTGTACCAGCACTCAAAATGGCCCCAACCCACATGGACAGTCCCAACAACACCCCTAAAAATTCAAAAAACACACAAAAATCACCAGAATCCCACCATGCCATCCATGCCCTCAATGATGTTCAAATTCAAGACACCCCACAGAAAGACTAGGCCCATACACAACTGAGTACCCCTGGGCATAACGGATGAAAGCTAGACAAAATGGGTGCAGGCCTGAGAACACTGCCTGTCTTCAAAATGGCCCCTTGCCCCCAGCACATGGCCAGGCCCTGCCTGTACCAGCACTCAAAATGGCCCCCACCCACATGGCCAGTCCCAACAACACCCCCAAAAAGTCGAAAAACACATGAAAATCACCACAATCCCATACCATCTACGCCCTCAATCATGTTCAAATTCAAGACACCCCACAGAAAGACTAGGCCCATGCATCACAGAATACCCCTGGGCAAAAGGCCCCAACAACAGCCCAAAAATCGAAAAACACACAAAAATCACCACAATCCCATGCCTTCCATGCCCTCAATGATGTTTAAATTCAAGACACCCCACAGAAAGACTAGGCCCATGGACCACTGAGTACCCCTGGGCATAATGGATGAAAGCTAGGCAAAATGGGTGCAGGCCTGAGAACACTGCCTGTGTTCAAAATGGCCCCTTGCCCCCCAGCACATGGCCAGCCCCTGCCTGTAACAGCACTCAAAATGGCCCCCACCCACATGGCCAGTCCCAACAACACCCCCAAAAAGTAAAAAAACACATAAAAATCACCACAATCCCATGCCATCCATGACCTCAATCATGTTAAAATTCAAGACACCCCACAGAAAGACTAGGCCCTTGCACCACAGAGTACCCCTGTGCAAAAGGCCCCAACTACAGCCCAAAAATCGAAAAACACACAAAAATCACCACAATCCCATGCCATCCATGCCCTCAATAATGTTTAAATTCAAGACACCCCACAGAAAGACTAGTCCCATGCACCACTGAGTACCCCTGGGCATAATGGATGAAAGCTAGGCAATATGGGTGCAGGCCTGAGAACACTGCCTGCCTTCAAAATGGCCCTTGCCCCCCAGCACATGGCCAGGCCCTGCCTGTACCAGCACTCAAAATGGCCCCCACCCACATGGCCAATCCCAACAACACCCCCAAAAAGTTGAAAAACACATAAAAATCACCACTATCCCATTCCATCCATGCCCTAAATCATATTCAAATTCAGGACACCCCACAGAAAGTCTAGGCCCACGCACCACAGAATACCCCTGGGCAAAAGGCCCCAACAACAGCCCAAAAATCGAAAAACACACAAAAATCACCACAATCCCTTGCCATCCATGCCCTCAATGATGTTTAAATTCAAGACACCCCACAGAAAGACTAGGCCCATGCACCACTGAGTACCCCTGGGCAGAATGGATGAAAGCTAGGCAAAATGGGTGCAGGCCTGAGAACACTGCCTGCCTTCAAAATGGCCCCTTGCCCCCAGCACATGGCCAGGCCCTGCCTGTACCAGCACTCAAAATGGCCCCCACCCACATGGCCAGTCCCAACAACAGCCCCAACAAGTCGAAAAACACATAAAAATCACCACAATCCCATGCCATCCATGCCCTCAATCGTGTTCAAATTCAAGACACCCCACAGAAAGACTAGGCCCATGGACCACAGAGTACCCCTGGGCAAATGGCCCCAACTACAGCCCAAAAATCGAAAAAAGCACAAAAATCACCACACTCCCATGCCATCCATGCCCTCAATGATGTTTAAATTCAAGACACCCCACAGAAAGACTAGGCCCATGCACCACTGAGTACCCCTGGGCATAATGGATGAAAGCTAGGCAAAATAGGTGCAGGCCTGAGAACACTTCCTGCCTTCAAAATGGCCCCTTGCCCCCCAGCACATGGCCAGGCCCTGCCTGTACCAGCACTCAAAATGGCCCCCACCCACATGGCCAGTCCCAACAACACCCCTAAAAAGTCAAAAAACGCATAAAAATCACCACAATCCCATGCCATCCATGCCCTAAATCATGTTCAAATTCAATACACCCCACAGAAAGACTAGGCCTATGCACCACTGAGTACCCCTTGGGCATAATAGATGAAAGCTAGGCAAAATGGGTGCAGGCCTGAGAACACTGCCTGCCTTCAAAATGGCCACTTGCCCCCGAGCACATGGCCAGGCCCTGCCTGTACTAGCACTCAAAATGGCCCCCACCCACATAGCCAGTCCCTACAACACCCCCAAAAAGTTGAAATACACATACAAATCATCACAATCCCATGCCATCCATGCCCTCAATCATGTTCAAATTCAAGACACCCCACAGAAAGACTAGGCCCATGCACCACATAGTACCCCTGGGCAAAAGGCCCCAACAACAGCCCAAAAATCGAAAAACACACAAAAATCACCACAATCCCACCATGCCATCTATGCCCTCAATGATGTTTAAATTCAATACACCCCACAGAAAGACTAGGCCCATGCACCACTGAGTACCCTGGGCATAATGGATGAAAGCTAGGCAAAATGGGTGCAGGTCTGAGAACACTGCCTGCGTTCAAAATGGCCCCTTGCCCCCCAGCACATGGCCAGGCCCTGCCTGTAACAGCACTCAAAATGGCCCCCACCCACATGGCCAGTCCCAACAACACCCCCAAAAGGTTGAAAAACACATAAAAATCACCACAATCCCATGCCATCCATGCCCTCAATCATGTTCAAATTCAAGACACCCCACAGAAAGACCAGGGCCACGCACCACTGAGTACCCCTGGGCAAAAGGCCCCAACAACAGCCCAAAAATCAAAAAACACACAAAAATCACCACAATCCCTTGCCATCCATGCCCTCAATGATGTTTAAATTCAAGACACCCCACCGAAAGACTAGGCCCATGCACCACTGAGTACCCCTGGGCATAATGGATGAAAGCAAGGCAAAATGGGTGCAGGCCTGAGAACACTGCCTGCCTTCAAAATGGCCCCTTGCCCCCAAGCACATGGCCAGGTCCTGAATATACCAGCACTCAAAATGGCACCCACCCACATGACCAGTCCCAACAACATCCCCAAAAAGTCGAAAGACACATAAAAAATCACCACAATCCCATGCCATCCATGCCCTCAATCATGTTCAAATTCAAGACACCCCACAGAAAGACTAGGCCCATGCACCACAGATAACCCTGGGCAAAAGGCCCCAACTACAGCCCAAAAATCGAAAAACACAAAAAAATCACCACAATCCCATGCCTTCCATGCCCTCAATGATGTTTAAATTCAAGACACCCCACAGAAAGACTAGGCCCATGGACCACTGAGTACCCCTGGGCATAATGGATGAAAGCTAGGCAAAATGGGTGCAGGCCTGAGAACACTGCCTGCCTTCAAAATGGCCCCTTGCCCCCCAGCACATGGCCAGGCCCTGCCTGTACCAGCACTCAAAATGGCCCCCACCCACATGGCCAGTCCCAACAACACCCCCAAAAAGTAAAAAAACACATAAAAATCACCACAATCCCATGCCATCCATGACCTCAATCATGTTAAAATTCAAGACACCCCACAGAAAGACTAGGCCCTTGCACCACAGAGTACCCCTGTGCAAAAGGCCCAAACTACAGCCCAAAAATCGAAAAACACACAAAAATCACCACAATCCCATGCCATCCATGCCCTCAATGATGTTTAAATTCAAGACACCCCACAGAAAGACTAGGCCCATGCACCACTGAGTACCCCTGGGCATAATGGATAAAAGCGAGGCAAAATGGGTGCAGGCCTGAGAACACTGCCTGCCTTCAAAATGGCCCCTTGCCCCCCAGCACATGGCCAGGCCCTGCCTGTACCAGCACTCAAAATGGCCCCCACCCACATGGCCAGTCCCAACAACACCCCCGTCAAGTCGAAAAACACATAAAAATCACCACAATCCCATGCCATCCATGCCCTCAATCGTGTTCAAATTCAAGACACCCCACAGAAAGACTAGGCCCATGGACCACAGAGTACCCCTGGGCAAAAGGCCCCAACAACAGCCCAAAAATAAAAAAACACACAAAAATCACCACAATCCCATGCCATCCATGCCCTCAATGATGTTTAAATCCAACACACCCCACAGAAAGACTAGGCCCATGCACCACTGAGTACCCCTGGGCATAATGGATGAAAGCTAGGCAAAATGGGTGCAGGCCTGAGAACACTGCCTGCCTTCAAAATGGCCCCTTGCCCCCCCAGCACATGGCCAGGCCCTGCCTGTACCAGCACTCAAAATGGCCCCCACCCAAATGGCCAGTCCCAACAACACCCCCAAAAAGTCGAAAAACACATACAAATCACCACAATCCCATGCCATCCATGCCCTCAATCATGTTCAAATTCAGGACACCCCACAGAAAGACTAGGCCCATGCACCACGGAGTACCCCTGGGCAAAAGGCCCCAACAACAGCCCAAAAACGAAAACCACACAAAAATCACCACAATCCCTTGCCATCCATGCCCTCAATGATGTTTAAATTCAAGACACCCCACAGAAAGACTAGGCCCATGCACCACTGAGTACCCCTGGGCATAATGGATGAAAGCTAGACAAAATGGGTGCAGGCCTGAGAACACTGCCTGCCTTCAAAATGGCCCCTTGCCCCCATCACATGGCCAGGCCCTGCCTGTACCAGCACTCAAAATGGCCCCCACCCACATGGCCAGTCCCAACAACACCCCCAAAAAGTCGAAAAACACATAACAATCACCACAATCCCATGCCATCCACGCCCTCAATCATGTTCAAATTCAAGACACCCCACAGAAAGACTAGGCCCATGCACCACTGAGTACCCCTGGGCATAATGGATGAAAGCTAGGCAAAATGGGTGCAGGCCTGAGAACACTGCCTGCCTTCAAAATAGCCCCTTGCCCCCCAGCACATGGCCAGGCCCTGCCTGTACTTGTAATCAAAATGGCCCCCACCCACATGGCCAGTCCCAACAACACCCCCAAAAAGTCAAAAAACAGATAAAAATCACCACAATCCCATGCCATCCATGCCCTCAATGATGTTTAAATTCAAGACACCCCACAGAAAGACTAGGCCCATGCACCACTGAGTACCCCTGGGCATAATGGATGAAAGCTAGGCAAAATGGGTGCAGGCCTGAGAACACTGCCTGCCTTCAAAATGCCCTCTTGCCCCCAGCACATGGCCAGGCCCTACCTGTACTAGCACTCAAAATGGCCCCCACCCACATGGACAGTCCCAACAACACCCCCAAAAAGTCGAAAAACACATACAAACCACCTCTATCCCATGCCATAAATGCCCTCAATCATGTTCAAATTCAAGACACCCCACAGAAAGACTAGGCCCATGCACCACAGAGTACCCCTTTGCAAAAGGCCCCAACAACAGCCCGAAAATCATAAAACACACAAAAATCACCGCAATCCCATCATGCCATCCATGCCCTCAATGATGTTTAAATTCAAGACACCCCACAGAAAGACTAGGCCCATGCACCACTGAGTACCCCTGGGCATAATGGATGAAAGCTATGCAAAATGGGTGCAGGCCTGAGAGCACTGCCTGCCTTCAAAATGGCCCCTTGCCCCCCAGCACATGGCCAGGCCCTGCCTGTACCAGCACTCAAAATGGCCCCAACCCACAAGGACAGTCCCAACAACACCCCCAAAAATTCGAAAAACACACAAAAATCACCAGAATCCCACCATGCCATCCATGCCCTCAATGATGTTTAAATTCAAGACACCCCACAGAAAGACTAGGCCCATACACCACTGAGTACCCCTGGGCATAATGGATGAAAGCTAGACAAAATGGGTGCAGGCCTGACAGCACTGCCTGCCTTCAAAATGGCCCCTTGCCCCCCAGCACATGGCCAGGCCCTGCCTGTACCAGCACTCAAAATGGCCCCCACCCACATGGCAAGTCCCAACAACACCCGAAAAAAGTCAAAAAACACATAAAAATCACCACAATCCCATGCCATCCATGCCCTCAATCATGTTCAAATTTAAGACGTCCCACAGAAAGACTAGGCCCATGCACCACAGAGTACCCCTGGGCAAAAGGCCCCAACAACAGCCCAAAAATCGAAAAACACACAAAAATCACCACAATCCCATGCCATCTATGCCCTCAATGATGTTTAAATTCAAGACACCCCACAGAAAGACTAGGCCCATGCACTACTGAGTACCCCTGGGCATAATGGATGAAAGCTAGGCAAAATGGGTGCAGGCCTGAGAACACTGCCTGCCTTCAAAATGGCCCCTGGCCCCCCAGCACATGGCCAGGCCCTGCCTGTACTAGCACTCAAAATGGCCCCCGTCCACATGGCCAGTCCCAACAACACCCCCAAAAAGTCAAAAAACACATGAAAATCACCACAATCCCATACCATCTACGCCTTCAATAATGTTCAAATTCAAGACACCCCACAGAAAGACGAGGGCCAATTACTATAGAGTACCCCTGAGCAAAAGGCCCCAACAACAGCCCAAAAATCGAAAAACACACAAAAATCACCACAATCCGATGCCATCCATGCTCTCAATCATGTTCAAATTCAAGACACCCCACAGAAAGACTAGGCCCATGCACCACTGAGTACACCTGGACATAATGGATGAAAGCTAGGCAAAATGGGTGCAGGCCTGAGAACACTGCCTGCCTTCAAAATGGCCCCTTGCCCCCCAGCACATGGCCAGGCCCTGCCTGTACCAGCATTCAAAATGGCCCCCACCCACATGGCCAGTCCCAACAATACCCCCGAAAAGTCGAAAAATACATAAAAATCTCCACAATCCCATGCCATCCATGCCCTCAATCATGTTCAAATTCAAGACACCCCACAGAAAGACTAGGCCCATGCACCACAGAATACCCCTGGGCAAAAGGCCCCAACAACAGCCCAAAAATCGAAAAACACACAAAAATCACCACAATCCCATGCCTTCCATGCCCTCAATGATGTTTAAATTCAAGACACCCCACAGAAAGACTAGGCCCATGCACCACTGAGTACCCCTGGGCATAATGGATGAAAGCTAGGCAAAATGGGTGCAGGCCTGAGAACACTGCCTGCCTTCAAAATGGCCCCTTGCCCCCCAGCACATGGCCAGGCCCTGCCTGTACCAGCACTCAAAATGGCCCCCACCCACATGGCCAGTCCCAACAACACCCCCAAAAAGTAAAAAAACACATAAAAATCACCACAATCCCATGCCATCCATGACCTCAATCATGTTAAAATTCAAGACACCCCACAGAAAGACTAGGCCCTTGCACCACAGAGTACCCCTGTGCAAAAGGCCCCAACTACAGCCCAAAAATCGAAAAACACACAAAAATCACCACAATCCCATGCCATCCATGCCCTCAATGATGTTTAAATTCAAGACACCCCACAGAAAGACTAGTCCCATGCACCACTGAGTACCCCTGGGCATAATGGATGAAAGCTAGGCAATATGGGTGCAGGCCTGAGAACACTGCCTGCCTTCAAAATGGCCCTTGCCCCCCAGCACATGGCCAGGCCCTGCCTGTACCAGCACTCAAAATGGCCCCTCCCACATGGCCAATCCCAACAACACCCCCAAAAAGTTGAAAAACACATAAAAATCACCTCTATCCCATGCCATCCATGCCCTCAATCATATTCAAATTCAGGACACCCCACAGAAAGTCTAGGCCCACGCACCACAGAATACCCCTGGGCAAAAGGCCCCAACAACAGCCCAAAAATCGAAAAACACACAAAAATCACCACAATCCCTTGCCATCCATGCCCTCAATGATGTTTAAATTCAAGACACCCCACAGAAAGACTAGGCCCATGCACCACTGAGTACCCCTGGGCAGAATGGATGAAAGCTAGGCAAAATGGGTGCAGGCCTGAGAACACTGCCTGCCTTCAAAATGGCCCCTTGCCCCCCAGCACATGACCAGGCCCTGCCTGTACCAGCACTCAAAATGGCCCCCACCCACATGGCCAGTCCCAACAACACCCCCGTCAAGTCGAAAAACACATAAAAATCACCACAATCCCATGCCATCCATGCCCTCAATCGTGTTCAAATTCAAGACACCCCACAGAAAGACTAGGCCCATGGACCACAGAGTACCCCTGGGCAAAAGGCCCCAACAACAGCCCAAAAATAAAAAAACACACAAAAATCACCACAATCCCATGCCATCCATGCCCTCAATGATGTTTAAATTCAACACACCCCACAGAAAGACTAGGCCCATGCACCACTGAGTACCCCTGGGCATAATGGATGAAAGCTATGCAAAATGGGCCCATGCCTGAGAGCACTGCCTGCCTTCAAAATGGCCCCTTGCCCCCCAGCACATGGCCAGGCCCTGCCTGTACCAGCACTCAAAATGGCCCCAACCCACATGGACAGTCCCAACAGCACCCCCCAAAATTCGAAAAACACACAAAAATCACCAGAATCCCACCATGCCATCCATGCCCTCAATGATGTTTAAATTTAAGACACCCCACAGAAAGACTAGGCCCATACACCACTGAGTACCCCTGGGCATAATGGATGAAAGCTAGACAAAATGGGTGCAGGCCTGACAGCACTGCCTGCCTTCAAAATGGCCCCTTGCCCCCCAGCACATGGCCAGGCCCTGCCTGTACCAGCACTCAAAATGGCCCCCACCCACATGGCAAGTCCCAACAACACCCCAAAAAAGTCAAAAAACACATAAAAATCACCACAATCCCATGCCATCCATGCCCTCAATCATGTTCAAATTTAAGACGTCCCACAGAAAGACTAGGCCCATGCACCACAGAGTACCCCTGGGCAAAAGGCCCCAACAACAGCCCAAAAATCGAAAAACACACAAAAATCACCACAATCCCATGCCATCTATGCCCTCAATGATGTTTAAATTCAAGACACCCCACAGAAAGACTAGGCCCATGCACTACTGAGTACCCCTGGGCATAATGGATGAAAGCTAGGCAAAATGGGTGCAGGCCTGAGAACACTGCCTGCCTTCAAAATGGCCCCTGGCCCCCCAGCACATGGCCAGGCCCTGCCTGTACTAGCACTCAAAATGGCCCCCGTCCACATGGCCAGTCCCAACAACACCCCCAAAAAGTCAAAAAACACATGAAAATCACCACAATCCCATACCATCTACGCCTTCAATAATGTTCAAATTCAAGACACCCCACAGAAAGACGAGGGCCAATTACTATAGAGTACCCCTGAGCAAAAGGCCCCAACAACAGCCCAAAAATCGAAAAACACACAAAAATCACCACAATCCGATGCCATCCATGCTCTCAATCATGTTCAAATTCAAGACACCCCACAGAAAGACTAGGCCCATGCACCACTGAGTACACCTGGACATAATGGATGAAAGCTAGGCAAAATGGGTGCAGGCCTGAGAACACTGCCTGCCTTCAAAATGGCCCCTTGCCCCCATCACATGGCCAGGCCCTGCCTGTACCAGCACTCAAAATGGCCCCCACCCACATGGCCAGTCCCAACAACACCCCCAAAAAGTCGAAAAACACATAACAATCACCACAATCCCATGCCATCCACGCCCTCAATCATGTTCAAATTCAAGACACCCCACAGAAAGACTAGGCCCATGCACCACTGAGTACCCTGTCCCCTGGGCATAATGGATGAAAGCTAGGCAAAATGGGTGCAGGCCTGAGAACACTGCCTGCCTTCAAAATAGCCCCTTGCCCCCCAGCACATGGCCAGGCCCTGCCTGTACTTGTAATCAAAATGGCCCCCACCCACATGGCCAGTCCCAACAACACCCCCAAAAAGTCAAAAAACAGATAAAATCACCACAATCCCATGCCATCCATGCCCTCAATGATGTTTAAATTCAAGACACCCCACATAAAGACTAGGCCCATGCACCACTGAGTACCCCTGGGCATAATGGATGAAAGCTAGGCAATATGGGTGCAGGCCTGAGAACACTGCCTGCCTTCAAAATGGCCCTTGCCCCCCAGCACATGGCCAGGCCCTGCCTGTACCAGCACTCAAAATGGCCCCCACCCACATGGCCAATCCCAACAACACCCCCAAAAAGTTGAAAAACACATAAAAATCACCACTATCCCATGCCATCCATGCCCTCAATCATATTCAAATTCAGGACACCCCACAGAAAGTCTAGGCCCACACACAACAGAATACCCCTGGGCAAAAGGCCCTAACAACAGCCCAAAAATCGAAAAACACACAAAAATCACCACAATCCCTTGCCATCCATGCCCTCAATGATGTTTAAATTCAAGACACCCCACAGAAAGACTAGGCCCATGCACCACTGAGTACCCCTGGGCAGAATGGATGAAAGCTAGGCAAAATGGGTGCCGGCCTGAGAACACTGCCTGCCTTCAAAATGGCCCCTTGCCCCCCAGCACATGGCCAGGTCCTGCCTGTACCAACACTCAAAATGGCCCCCACCCACATGGCCAGTCCCAACAACATCCCCAAAAAAGTCAAAAAACACATAAAAATCACCACAATCCCATGTCATCCATGCCCTCAATCATGTTCAAATTTAAGACGTCCCACAGAAAGACTAGGCCCATGCACCACAGAGTACCCCTGGGCAAAAGGCCCCAACAACAGCCCAAAAATCGAAAAACACACAAAAATCACCACAATCCCATGCCATCTATGCCCTCAATGATGTTTAAATTCAAGACACCCCACAGAAAGACTAGGCCCATGCACTACTGAGTACCCCTGGGCATAATGGATGAAAGCTAGACAAAATGCGTGCAGGCCTGACAGCACTGCCTGCCTTCAAAATGGCCCCTTGCCCCCCAGCACATGGCCAGGCCCTGCCTGTACCAGCACTCAAAATGGCCCCCACCCACATGGCAAGTCCCAACAACACCCCAAAAAAGTCAAAAAATACATAAAAATCTCCACAATCCCATGCCATCCATGCCCTCAATCATGTTCAAATTCAAGACACCCCACAGAAAGACTAGGCCCATGCACCACAGAATACCCCTGGGCAAAAGGCCCCAACAACAGCCCAAAAATCGAAAAACACACAAAAATCACCACAATCCCATGCCTTCCATGCCCTCAATGATGTTTAAATTCAAGACACCCCACAGAAAGACTAGGCCCATGCACCACTGAGTACCCCTGGGCTTAATGGATGAAAGCTAGGCAAAATGGGTGCAGGCCTGAGAACACTGCCTGCCTTCAAAATGGCCCCTTGCCCCCCAGCACATGGCCAGGCCCTGCCTGTACCAGCACTCAAAATGGCCCCCACCCACATGGCCAGTCCCAACAACACCCCCAAAAAGTAAAAAAACACATAAAAATCACCACAATCCCATGCCATCCATGACCTCAATCATGTTAAAATTCAAGACACCCCACAGAAAGACTAGGCCCTTGCACCACAGAGTACCCCTGTGCAAAAGGCCCCAACTACAGCCCAAAAATCGAAAAACACACAAAAATCACCACAATCCCATGCCATCCATGCCCTCAATGATGTTTAAATTCAAGACACCCCACAGAAAGACTAGTCCCATGCACCACTGAGTACCCCTGGGCATAATGGATGAAAGCTAGGCAATATGGGTGCAGGCCTGAGAACACTGCCTGCCTTCAAAATGGCCCTTGCCCCCCAGCACATGGCCAGGCCCTGCCTGTACCAGCACTCAAAATGGCCCCTCCCACATGGCCAATCCCAACAACACCCCCAAAAAGTTGAAAAACACATAAAAATCACCTCTATCCCATGCCATCCATGCCCTCAATCATATTCAAATTCAGGACACCCCACAGAAAGTCTAGGCCCACGCACCACAGAATACCCCTGGGCAAAAGGCCCCAACAACAGCCCAAAAATCGAAAAACACACAAAAATCACCACAATCCCTTGCCATCCATGCCCTCAATGATGTTTAAATTCAAGACACCCCACAGACAGACTAGGCCCATGCACCACTGAGTACCCCTGGGCAGAATGGATGAAAGCTAGGCAAAATGGGTGCAGGCCTGAGAACACTGCCTGCCTTCAAAATGGCCCCTTGCCCCCCAGCACATGGCCAGGCCCTGCCTGTACCAGCACTCAAAATGGCCCCCACCCACATGGCCAGTCCCAACAACACCCCCGTCAAGTCGAAAAACACATAAAAATCACCACAATCCCATGCCATCCATGCCCTCAATCGTGTTCAAATTCAAGACACCCCACAGAAAGACTAGGCCCATGGACCACAGAGTACCCCTGGGCAAAAGGCCGCAACAACAGCCCAAAAATAAAAAAACACACAAAAATCACCACAATCCCATGCCATCCATGCCCTCAATGATGTTTAAATTCAACACACCCCACAGAAAGACTAGGCCCATGCACCACTGAGTACCCCTGGGCATAATGGATGAAAGCTATGCAAAATGGGCCCATGCCTGAGAGCACTGCCTGCCTTCAAAATGGCCCCTTGCCCCCCAGCACATGGCCAGGCCCTGCCTGTACCAGCACTCAAAATGGCCCCAACCCACATGGACAGTCCCAACAGCACCCCCCAAAATTCGAAAAACACACAAAAATCACCAGAATCCCACCATGCCATCCATGCCCTCAATGATGTTTAAATTTAAGACACCCCACAGAAAGACTAGGCCCATACACCACTGAGTACCCCTGGGCATAATGGATGAAAGCTAGACAAAATGGGTGCAGGCCTGACAGCACTGCCTGCCTTCAAAATGGCCCCTTGCCCCCCAGCACATGGCCAGGCCCTGCCTGTACCAGCACTCAAAATGGCCCCCACCCACATGGCAAGTCCCAACAACACCCCAAAAAAGTCAAAAAACACATAAAAATCACCACAATCCCATGCCATCCATGCCCTCAATCATGTTCAAATTTAAGACGTCCCACAGAAAGACTAGGCCCATGCACCACAGAGTACCCCTGGGCAAAAGGCCCCAACAACAGCCCAAAAATCGAAAAACACACAAAAATCACCACAATCCCATGCCATCTATGCCCTCAATGATGTTTAAATTCAAGACACCCCACAGAAAGACTAGGCCCATGCACTACTGAGTACCCCTGGGCATAATGGATGAAAGCTAGGCAAAATGGGTGCAGGCCTGAGAACACTGCCTGCCTTCAAAATGGCCCCTGGCCCCCCAGCACATGGCCAGGCCCTGCCTGTACTAGCACTCAAAATGGCCCCCGTCCACATGGCCAGTCCCAACAACACCCCCAAAAAGTCAAAAAACACATGAAAATCACCACAATCCCATACCATCTACGCCTTCAATAATGTTCAAATTCAAGACACCCCACAGAAAGACGAGGGCCAATTACTATAGAGTACCCCTGAGCAAAAGGCCCCAACAACAGCCCAAAAATCGAAAAACACACAAAAATCACCACAATCCGATGCCATCCATGCTCTCAATCATGTTCAAATTCAAGACACCCCACAGAAAGACTAGGCCCATGCACCACTGAGTACACCTGGACATAATGGATGAAAGCTAGGCAAAATGGGTGCAGGCCTGAGAACACTGCCTGCCTTCAAAATGGCCCCTTGCCCCCATCACATGGCCAGGCCCTGCCTGTACCAGCACTCAAAATGGCCCCCACCCACATGGCCAGTCCCAACAACACCCCCAAAAAGTCGAAAAACACATAACAATCACCACAATCCCATGCCATCCACGCCCTCAATCATGTTCAAATTCAAGACACCCCACAGAAAGACTAGGCCCATGCACCACTGAGTACCCCTGGGCATAATGGATGAAAGCTAGGCAAAATGGGTGCAGGCCTGAGAACACTGCCTGCCTTCAAAATAGCCCCTTGCCCCCCAGCACATGGCCAGGCCCTGCCTGTACTTGTAATCAAAATGGCCCCCACCCACATGGCCAGTCCCAACAACACCCCCAAAAAGTCAAAAAACAGATAAAATCACCACAATCCCATGCCATCCATGCCCTCAATGATGTTTAAATTCAAGACACCCCACATAAAGACTAGGCCCATGCACCACTGAGTACCCCTGGGCATAATGGATGAAAGCTAGGCAATATGGGTGCAGGCCTGAGAACACTGCCTGCCTTCAAAATGGCCCTTGCCCCCCAGCACATGGCCAGGCCCTGCCTGTACCAGCACTCAAAATGGCCCCCACCCACATGGCCAATCCCAACAACACCCCCAAAAAGTTGAAAAACACATAAAAATCACCACTATCCCATGCCATCCATGCCCTCAATCATATTCAAATTCAGGACACCCCACAGAAAGTCTAGGCCCACACACCACAGAATACCCCTGGGCAAAAGGCCCTAACAACAGCCCAAAAATCGAAAAACACACAAAAATCACCACAATCCCTTGCCATCCATGCCCTCAATGATGTTTAAATTCAAGACACCCCACAGAAAGACTAGGCCCATGCACCACTGAGTACCCCTGGGCAGAATGGATGAAAGCTAGGCAAAATGGGTGCCGGCCTGAGAACACTGCCTGCCTTCAAAATGGCCCCTTGCCCCCCAGCACATGGCCAGGTCCTGCCTGTACCAACACTCAAAATGGCCCCCACCCACATGGCCAGTCCCAACAACATCCCCAAAAAAGTCAAAAAACACATAAAAATCACCACAATCCCATGTCATCCATGCCCTCAATCATGTTCAAATTTAAGACGTCCCACAGAAAGACTAGGCCCATGCACCACAGAGTACCCCTGGGCAAAAGGCCCCAACAACAGCCCAAAAATCGAAAAACACACAAAAATCACCACAATCCCATGCCATCTATGCCCTCAATGATGTTTAAATTCAAGACACCCCACAGAAAGACTAGGCCCATGCACTACTGAGTACCCCTGGGCATAATGGATGAAAGCTAGACAAAATGCGTGCAGGCCTGACAGCACTGCCTGCCTTCAAAATGGCCCCTTGCCCCCCAGCACATGGCCAGGCCCTGCCTGTACCAGCACTCAAAATGGCCCCCACCCACATGGCAAGTCCCAACAACACCCCAAAAAAGTCAAAAAACACATAAAAATCACCACAATCCCATGCCATCCATGCCCTCAATCATGTTCAAATTTAAGACGTCCCACAGAAAGACTAGGCCCATGCACCACAGAGTACCCCTGGGCAAAAGGCCCCAACAACAGCCCAAAAATCGAAAAACACACAAAAATCACCACAATCCCATGCCATCTATGCCCTCAATGATGTTTAAATTCAAGACCCCCCACAGAAAGACTAGGCCCATGCACTACTGAGTACCCCTGGGCATAATGGATGAAAGCTAGGCAATATGGGTGCAGGCCTGAGAACACTGCCTGCCTTCAAAATGGCCCCTTGCCCCCATCACATGGCCAGGCCTGCCTGTACTTGTAATCAAAATGGCCCCCACCCACATGGCCAGTCCCAACAACACCCCCAAAAAGTCAAAAAACAGATAAAATCACCACAATCCCATGCCATCCATGCCCTCAATGATGTTTAAATTCAAGACACCCCACATAAAGACTAGGCCCATGCACCACTGAGTGCCCCTGGGCATAATGGATGAAAGCTAGGCAATATGGGTGCAGGCCTGAGAACACTGCCTGCCTTCAAAATGGCCCTTGCCCCCCAGCACATGGCCAGGCCCTGCCTGTACCAGCACTCAAAATGGCCCCAACCCACATGGCCAATCCCAACAACACCCCCAAAAAGTTGAAAAACACATAAAAATCACCACTATCCCATGCCATCCATGCCCTCAATCATATTCAAATTCAGGACACCCCACAGAAAGTCTAGGCCCACGCACCACAGAATACCCCTGGGCAAAAGGCCCTAACAACAGCCCAAAAATCGAAAAACACACAAAAATCACCACAATCCCTTGCCATCCATGCCCTCAATGATGTTTAAATTCAAGACACCCCACAGAAAGACTAGGCCCATGCACCACTGAGTACCCCTGGGCAGAATGGATGAAAGCTAGGCAAAATGGGTGCAGGCCTGAGAACACTGCCTGCCTTCAAAATGGCCCCTTGCCCCCCAGCACATGGCCAGGTCCTGCCTGTACCAACACTCAAAATGGCCCCCACCCACATGGCCAGTACCAACAACATCCCCAAAAAAGTCAAAAAACACATAAAAATCACCACAATCCCATGCCATCCATGCCCTCAATCATGTTCAAATTTAAGACGTCCCACAGAAAGACTAGGCCCATGCACCACAGAGTACCCCTGGGCAAAAGGCCCCAACAACAGCCCAAAAATCGAAAAACACACAAAAATCACCACAATCCCATGCCATCTATGCCCTCAATGATGTTTAAATTCAAGACACCCCACAGAAAGACTAGGCCCATGCACTACTGAGTACCCCTGGGCATAATGGATGAAAGCTAGACAAAATGGGTGCAGGCCTGACAGCACTGCCTGCCTTCAAAATGGCCCCTTGCCCCCCAGCACATGGCCAGGCCCTGCCTGTACCAGCACTCAAAATGGCCCCCACCCACATGGCAAGTCCCAACAACACCCCAAAAAAGTCAAAAAACACATAAAAATCACCACAATCCCATGCCATCCATGCCCTCAATCATGTTCAAATTTAAGACGTCCCACAGAAAGACTAGGCCCATGCACCACAGAGTACCCCTGGGCAAAAGGCCCCAACAACAGCCCAAAAATCGAAAAACACACAAAAATCACCACAATCCCATGCCATCTATGCCCTCAATGATGTTTAAATTCAAGACCCCCCACAGAAAGACTAGGCCCATGCACTACTGAGTACCCCTGGGCATAATGGATGAAAGCTAGGCAAAATGGGTGCAGGCCTGAGAACACTGCCTGCCTTCAAAATGGCCCCTGGCCCCCCAGCACATGGCCAGGCCCTGCCTGTACTAGCACTCAAAATGGCCCCCGTCCACATGGCCAGTCCCAACAACACCCCCAAAAAGTCAAAAAACACATGAAAATCACCACAATCCCATACCATCTACGCCTTCAATAATGTTCAAATTCAAGACACCCCACAGAAAGACGAGGGCCAATTACTATAGAGTACCCCTGAGCAAAAGGCCCCAACAACAGCCCAAAAATCGAAAAACACACAAAAATCACCACAATCCGATGCCATCCATGCTCTCAATCATGTTCAAATTCAAGACACCCCACAGAAAGACTAGGCCCATGCACCACTGAGTACACCTGGACATAATGGATGAAAGCTAGGCAAAATGGGTGCAGGCCTGAGAACACTGCCTGCCTTCAAAATGGCCCCTTGCCCCCCAGCACATGGCCAGGCCCTGCCTGTACCAGCATTCAAAATGGCCCCCACCCACATGGCCAGTCCCAACAATACCCCCGAAAAGTCGAAAAATACATAAAAATCTCCACAATCCCATGCCATCCATGCCCTCAATCATGTTCAAATTCAAGACACCCCACAGAAAGACTAGGCCCATGCACCACAGAATACCCCTGGGCAAAAGGCCCCAACAACAGCCCAAAAATCGAAAAACACACAAAAATCACCACAATCCCATGCCTTCCATGCCCTCAATGATGTTTAAATTCAAGACACCCCACAGAAAGACTAGGCCCATGCACCACTGAGTACCCCTGGGCATAATGGATGAAAGCTAGGCAAAATGGGTGCAGGCCTGAGAACACTGCCTGCCTTCAAAATGGCCCCTTGCCCCCCAGCACATGGCCAGGCCCTGCCTGTACCAGCACTCAAAATGGCCCCCACCCACATGGCCAGTCCCAACAACACCCCCAAAAAGTAAAAAAAACACATAAAAATCACCACAATCCCATGCCATCCATGACCTCAATCATGTTAAAATTCAAGACACCCCACAGAAAGACTAGGCCCTTGCACCACAGAGTACCCCTGTGCAAAAGGCCCCAACTACAGCCCAAAAATCGAAAAACACACAAAAATCACCACAATCCCATGCCATCCATGCCCTCAATGATGTTTAAATTCAAGACACCCCACAGAAAGACTAGTCCCATGCACCACTGAGTACCCCTGGGCATAATGGATGAAAGCTAGGCAATATGGGTGCAGGCCTGAGAACACTGCCTGCCTTCAAAATGGCCCTTGCCCCCCAGCACATGGCCAGGCCCTGCCTGTACCAGCACTCAAAATGGCCCCCACCCACATGGCCAATCCCAACAACACCCCCAAAAAGTTGAAAAACACATAAAAATGACCACTATCCCATGCCATCCATACCTCAATCATATTCAAATTCAGGACACCCCACAGAAAGTCTAGGCCCACGCACCACAGAATACCCCTGGCAAAAGGCCCCAACAACAGCCCAAAAATCGAAAAACACACAGAAATCACTACAATCCCTTGCCATCCATGCCCTCAATGATGTTTAAATTCAAGACACCCCACAGAAAGACTAGGCCCATGCACCACTGAGTACCCCTGGGCAGAATGGATGAAAGCTAGGCAAAATGGGTGCAGGCCTGAGAACACTGCCTGCCTTCAAAATGGCCCCTTGCCCCCCAGCACATGGCCAGGTCCTTCCTGTACCAGCACTCAAAATGGCCCCCACCCACATGGCCAGTCCCAACAACACCCCCAAAAAGTAAAAAAACACATAAAAATCACCACAATCCCATGCCATCCATGACCTCAATCATGTTCAAATTCAAGACACCCCACAGAAAGACTAGACCCATGCACCACAGAGTACCCCTTTGCAAAAGGCCCCAACAACAGCCCAAAAATCATAAAACACACAAAAATCACCGCAATCCCACCATGCCATCCATGCCCTCAATGATGTTTAAATTCAAGACACCCCACAGAAAGACTAGGCCCATGCACCACTGAGTACCCCTGGGCATAATGGATGAAAGCTATGCAAAATGGGTGCAGGCCTGAGAACACTGCCTGCCTTCAAAATGGCCCCTTGCCCCCCAGCACATGGCCAGGCCCTGCCTGTACCAGCACTCAAAATGGCCCCCACCCACATGGCCAGTCCCAACAACACCCCCAAAAAGTCAAGAAACACATAAAAATCACCACAATCCCATGCCATCCATGCCCTCAATCATGTTTAAATTCAAGACGTCCCACAGAAAGACTAGACCCATGCACCACAGAGTACCCCTGGGCAAAAGGCCCCAACAACAGCCCAAAAATCGAAAAACACACAAAAATCACCACAATCCCATGCCATCTACGCCCTCAATGATGTTTAAATTCAAGACACCCCACAGAAAGACTAGGCCCATGCACTACTGAGTACCCCTGGGCATAATGGATGAAAGCTAGGCAAAATGGGTGCAGGCCTGAGAACACTGCCTGCCTTCAAAATGGCCCCTGGCCCCCCAGCACATGGCCAGGCCCTGCCTGTACTAGCACTCAAAATGGCCCCCACCCACATGGCCAGTCCCAACAACACCCCCAAAAAGTCGAAAAACACATGAAAATCACCACAATCCCATACCATCTACGCCTTCAATCATGTTCAAATTCAAGACACCCCACAGAAAGACGAGGCCCAATTACTATAGAGTACCCTTGGGCAAAAGGCCCCAACAACACCCCCAAAAATTAAAAAAACACACAAAAATCACCAGAATCCCACCATGCCATCCATGCCCTCAATGATGTTTAAATTCAAGACACCCCACAGAAAGACTAGGCCCATACACCACTGTGTACCCCTGGGCATAATGGATGAAAGCTAGACAAAATGGGTGCAGGCCTGACAGCACTGCCTGCCTTCAAAATGGCCCCTTGCCCCCAGCACATGGCCAGGCCCTGCCTGTACCAGCACTCAAAATGGCCCCCACCCACATGGCAAGTCCCAACAACACCCCAAAAAAGTCAAAAAACACATAAAAATCACCACAATCCCATGCCATCCATGCCCTCAATCATGTTCAAATTTAAGACGTCCCACAGAAAGACTAGGCCCATGCACCACAAAGTACCCCTGGGCAAAAGGCCCCAACAACAGCCCAAAAATCGAAAAACACACAAAAATCACCACAATCCCATGCCATCCATGCCCTAAATGATGTTTAAATTCAAGACACCCCACAGAAAGACTAGGCCCATGCACCACTGAGTACCCCTGGGCATAATGGATAAAAGCGAGGCAAAATGGGTGCAGGCCTGAGAACACTGCCTGCCTTCAAAATGGCCCCTTGCCCCCCAGCACATGGCCAGGCCCTACCTGTACCACCACTCAAAATGGCCCCCACCCACATGGCCAGTCCCAACAACACCCCCGTCAAGTCGAAAAACACATAAAAATCACCACAATCCCATGCCATCCATGCCCTCAATCGTGTTCAAATTCAAGACACCCCACAGAAAGACTAGGCCCCTGGACCACAGAGTACCCCTGGGCAAAAGGCCCCAACAACAGCCCAAAAATAAAAAAACACACAAAAATCACCACAATCCCATGCCATCCATGCCCTCAATGATGTTTAAATTCAACACACCCCACAGAAAGACTAGGCCCATGCACCACTGAGTACCCCTGGGCATAATGGATGAAAGCTAGGCAAAATGGGTGCAGGCCTGAGAACACTGCCTGCCTTCAAATTGGCCCCTTGCCCCCCAGCACATGGCCAGGCCCTGCCTGTACCAGCACTCAAAATGGCCCCCACCCAAATGGCCAGTCCCAACAACACCCCCAAAAAGTCGAAAAACACATACAAATCACCACAATCCCATGCCATCCATGCCCTCAATCATGTTCAAATTCAAGACACCCCACAGAAAGACTAGGCCCATGCACCACTGAGTACCCCTGGGCATAATGGATGAAAGCTAGGCAAAATGGGTGCAGGCCTGAGAACACTGCCTGCCTTCAAAATAGCCCCTTGCCCCCCAGCACATGGCCAGGCCCTGCCTGTACTTGTAATCAAAATGGCCCCCACCCACATGGCCAGTCCCAACAACACCCCCAAAAAGTCAAAAAACAGATAAAATCACCACAATCCCATGCCATCCATGCCCTCAATGATGTTTAAATTCAAGACACCCCACAGAAAGACTAGGCCCATGCACCACTGAGTACCCCTGGGCATAATGGATGAAAGCTAGGCAATATGGGTGCAGGCCTGAGAACACTGCCTGCCTTCAAAATGGCCCTTGCCCCCCAGCACATGGCCAGGCCCTGCCTGTACCAGCACTCAAAATGGCCCCCACCCACATGGCCAGTCCCAACAACATCCCCAAAAAGTCGGAAGACACATAAAAATCACCACAATCCTATGCCATCCATGCCCTCAATCATGTTCAAATTCAAGACACCCCACAGAAAGACTAGGCCCATGCACCACAGAGTACCCCTGGGCAAAAGGCCCCAACAACAGCCCAAAAATCGAAAAACACACAAAAATCACCACAATCCCATGCCATCCATGCCCTCAATGATGTTTAAATTCAAGACACCCCACAGAAAGACTAGGCCCATGCACCACTGAGTACCCCTGGGCATAATGGATGAAAGCGAGGCAAAATGGGTGCAGGCCTGAGAACACTGCCTGCCTTCAAAATGGCCCCTTGCCCCCCAGCACATGGCCAGGCCCTGCCTGTACCAGCACTCAAAATGGCCCCCACCCACATGGCCAGTCCCAACAACACCCCCGTCAAGTCGAAAAACACATAAAAATCACCACAATCCCATGCCATCCATGCCCTCAATCATGTTCAAATTCAAGACACCCCACAGAAAGACTAGGCCCATGCACCACTGAGTACCCCTGGGCATAATGGATGAAAGCGAGGCAAAATGGGTGCAGGCCTGAGAACACTGCCTGCCTTCAAAATGGCCCCTTGCCCCCCAGCACATGGCCAGGCCCTGCCTGTACCAGCACTCAAAATGGCCCCCACCCACATGGCCAGTCCCAACAACACCCCCGTCAAGTCGAAAAACACATAAAAATCACCACAATCCCATGCCATCCATGCCCTCAATCATGTTCAAATTCAAGACACCCCACAGAAAGACGAGGCCCAATTACTATAGAGTACCCCTGGGCAAAAGGCCCCAACAACAGCCCAAAAATCGAAAAACACACAAAAATCACCACAATCCCATGCCATCCATGCTCTCAATCATGTTCAAATTCAAGACACCCCACAGAAAGACTAGGCCCATGCACCACTGAGTACACCTGGACATAATGGATGAAAGCTAGGCAAAATGGGTGCAGGCCTGAGAACACTGCCTGCCTTCAAAATGGCCCCTTGCCCCCCAGCACATGGCCAGGCCCTGCCTGTACCAGCATTCAAAATGGCCCCCACCCACATGGCCAGTCCCAACAATACCCCCAAAAAGTCGAAAAATACATAAAAATCTCCTCAATCCCATGCCATCCATGCCCTCAATCAGGTTCAAATTCAAGACACCCCACAGAAAGACTAGGCCCATGCACCACAGAATACCCCTGGGCAAAAGGCCCCAACAACAGCCCATAAATCGAAAAACACACAAAAATCACCACAATCCCATGCCTTCCATGCCCTCAATGATGTTTAAATTCAAGACACCCCACAGAAAGACTAGGCCCATGCACCACTGAGTACCCCTGGGCATAATGGATGAAAGCTAGGTAAAATGGGTGCAGGCCTGAGAAAACTGCCTGCCTTCAAAATGGCCCTTGCCCCCCAGCACATGGCCAGGCCCTGCCTGTACCAGCACTCAAAATGGCCCCCACCCACTTGGCCAGTCCCAACAACATCCCCTAAAAGTCGGAAAACAGATAAAAATCACCACAATCCTATGCCATCCATGCCCTCAATCATGTTCAAATTCAAGACACCCCACAGAAAGACTAGGCCCATGCACCACAGAGTACCCCTGGGCAAAAGGCCCCAACAACAGCCCAAAAATCGAAAAACACACAAAAATCACCACAATCCCATGCCATCCATGCCCTCAATGATGTTTAAATTCAAGACACCCCACAGAAAGACTAGGCCCATGCGCCACTGAGTACCCCTGGGCATAATGGATAAAAGCGAGGCAAAATGGGTGCAGGCCTGAGAACACTGCCTGCCTTCAAAATGGCCCCTTGCCCCCCAGCACATGGCCAGGCCCTGCCTGTACCAGCACTCAAAATGGCCCCCACCCACATGGCCAGTCCCAACAACACCCCAGTCAAGTCGAAAAACACATAAAAATCACCACAATCCCATGCCATCCATGCCCTCAATCGTGTTCAAATTCAAGACACCCCACAGAAAGACTAGGCCCATGGACCACAGAGTACCCCTGGGCAAAAGGCCCCAACAACAGCCCAAAAATAAAAAAACACACAAAAATCACCACAATCCCATGCCATCCATGCCCTCAATGATGTTTAAATTCAACACACCCCACAGAAAGACTAGGCCCATGCACCACTGAGTACCCCTGGGCATAATGGATGAAAGCTAGGCAAAAATGGGTGCAGGCCTGAGAACACTGCCTGCCTTCAAATTGGCCCCTTGCCCCCCAGCACATGGCCAGGCCCTGCCTGTACCAGCACTCAAAATGGCCCCCACCCAAATGGCCAGTCCCAACAACACCCCCAAAAAGTCGAAAAACACATACAAATCACCACAATCCCATGCCATCCATGCCCTCAATCATGTTCAAATTCAAGACACCCCACAGAAAGACTAGGCCCATGCACCACTGAGTACCCCTGGGCATAATGGATGAAAGCTAGGCAAAATGGGTGCAGGCCTGAGAACACTGCCTGCCTTCAAAATAGCCCCTTGCCTCCCAGCACATGGCCAGGCCCTGCCTGTACTTGTAATCAAAATGGCCCCCACCCACATGGCCAGTCCCAACAACACCCCCAAAAAGTCAAAAAACAGATAAAAATCACCACAATCCCATGCCATCCATGCCCTCAATGATGTTTAAATTCAAGACACCCCACAGAAAGACTAGGCCCATGCACCACTGAGTACCCCTGGGCATAATGGATGAAAGCTAGGCAAAATGGGTGCAGGCCTGAGAACACTGCCTGCCTTCAAAATGCCCCCTTGCCCCCAGCACATGGCCAGGCCCTGCCTGTACTAGCACTCAAAATGGCCCCCACCCACATGGACAGTCCCAACAACACCCCCAAAAAGTTGAAAAACACATACAAACCACCTCTATCCCATGCCATAAATGCCCTCAATCATGTTCAAATTCAAGACACCCCACAGAAAGACTAGGCCCATGCACCACAGAGTACCCCTTTGCAAAAGGCCCCAACAACAGCCCGAAAATCATAAAACACACAAAAATCACCGCAATCCCATCATGCCATCCATGCCCTCAATGATGTTTAAATTCAAGACACCCCACAGAAAGACTAGGCCCATGCACCACTGAGTACCCATGGGCATAATGGATGAAAGCTATGCAAAATGGGTGCAGGCCTGAGAGCACTGCCTGCCTTCAAAATGGCCCCTTGCCCCCCAGCACATGGCCAGGCCCTGCCTGTACCAGCACTCAAAATGGCCCCAACCCACATGGACAGTCCCAACAACACCCCCAAAAATTCGAAAAACACACAAAAATCACCAGAATCCCACCATGCCATCCATGCCCTCAATGATGTTTAAATTCAAGACACCCCACAGAAAGACCAGGCCCATACACCACTGTGTACCCCTGGGCATAATGGATGAAAGCTAGACAAAATGGGTGCAGGCCTGACAGCACTGCCTGCCTTCAAAATGGCCCCTTGCCCCCCAGCACATGGCCAGGCCCTGCCTGTACAAGCACTCAAAATGGCCCCCACCCACATGGCAAGTCCCAACAACACCCCAAAAAAGTCAAAAAACACATAAAAATCACCACAATCCCATGCCATCCATGCCCTCAATCATGTTCAAATTTAAGACGTCCCACAGAAAGACTAGGCCCATGCACCACAGAGTACCCCTGGGCAAAAGGCCCCAACAACAGCCCAAAAATCGAAAAACACACAAAAATCACCACAATCCCATGCCATCTATGCCCTCAATGATGTTTAAATTCAAGGCACCCCACAGAAAGACTAGGCCCATGCACTACTGAGTACCCCTGGGCATAATGGATGAAAGCTAGGCAAAATGGGTGCAGGCCTGAGAACACTGCCTGCCTTCAAAATGGCCCCTGGCCCCCCAGCACATGGCCAGGCCCTGCCTGTACTAGCACTCAAAATAGCCCCCACCCACATGACCAGTCCCAACAACACCCCCAAAAAGTCAAAAAACACATGAAAATCACCACAATCCCATACCATCTACGCCTTCAATAATGTTCAAATTCAAGACACCCCACAGAAAGACGAGGGCCAATTACTATAGAGTACCCCTGAGCAAAAGGCCCCAACAACAGCCCAAAAATCGAAAAACACACAAACATCACCACAATCCGATGCCATCCATGCTCTCAATCATGTTCAAATTCAAGACACCCCACAGAAAGACTAGGCCCATGCACCACTGAGTACACCTGGACATAATGGATGAAAGCTAGGCAAAATAGGTGCAGGCCTGAGAACACTGCCTGCCTTCAAAATGGCCCCTTGCCCCCCAGCACATGGCCAGGCCCTGCCTGTACCAGCATTCAAAATGGCCCCCACCCACATGGCCAGTCCCAACAATACCCCCGAAAAGTCAAAAAATACATAAAAATCTCCACAATCCCATGCCATCCATGCCCTCAATCATGTTCAAATTCAAGACACCCCACAGAAAGACTAGGCCCATGCACCACAGAATACCCCTCGGCAAAAGGCCCCAACAACAGCCCAAAAATCGAAAAACACACAAAAATCACCACAATCCCATGCCTTCCATGCCCTCAATGATGTTTAAATTCAAGACACCCCACAGAAAGACTAGGCCCATGCACCACTGAGTACCCCTGGGCATAATGGATGAAAGCTAGGCAAAGTGGGTGCAGGCCTGAGAACACTGCCTGCCTTCAAAATGGCCCCTTGCCCCCCAGCACATGGCCAGGCCCTGCCTGTACCAGCACTCAAAATGGCCCCCACCCACATGGCCAGTCCCAACAACACCCCCAAAAAGTCGAAAAACACATACAAATCACCACAATCCCATGCCATCCATGCCCTCAATCATGTTCAAATTCAAGACACCCCACAGAAAGACTAGGCCCATGGACCACAGAGTACCCCTGGGCAAAAGGCCCCAACAACAGCCCAAAAATAAAAAAACACACAAAAATCACCACAATCCCATGCCATCCATGCCCTCAATTATGTTTAAATTCAACACACCCCACAGAAAGACTAGGCCCATGCACCACTGAGTACCCCTGGGCATAATGGATGAAAGCTAGGCAAAATGGGTGCAGGCCTGAGAACACTGCCTGCCTTCAAAATGGCCCCTTGCCCCCCAGCACATGGCCAGGCCCTGCCTGTACCAACACTCAAAATGGCCCCCACCCAAATGGCCAGTCCCAACAACACCCCCAAAAAGTCGAAAAACACATACAAATCACCACAATCCCATGCCATCCATGCCCTCAATCATGTTCAAATTCAAGACACCCCACAGAAAGACTAGGCCCATGCACCACAGAGTACCCCTGGGCAAAAGGCCCCAACAACAGCCCAAAAATCGAAAACCACACAAAAATCACCACAATCCCTTGCCATCCATGCCCTCAATGATGTTTAAATTCAAGACACCCCACAGAAAGACTAGGCCCATGCACCACTGAGTACCCCTGGACATAATGGATGAAAGCTAGGCAAATTTGGTGCAGGCCTGAGAACACTGCCTGCCTTCAAAATGGCCCCTTGCCCCCATCACATGGCCAGGCCCTGCCTGTACTTGTAATCAAAATGGCCCCCACCCACATGGCCAGTCCCAACAACACCCCCAAAAAGTCAAAAAACAGATAAAAATCACCACAATCCCATGCCATCCATGCCCTCAATGATGTTTAAATTCAAGACACCCCACAGAAAGACTAGGCCCATGCACCGCTGAGTACCCCTGGGCATAATGGATGAAAGCTAGGCAAAATGGGTGCAGGCCTGAGAACACTGCCTGCCTTCAAAATGCCCCCTTGCCCCCAGCACATGGCCAGGCCCTGCCTGTACTAGCACTCAAAATGGCCCCCACCCACATGGACAGTCCCAACAACACCCCCAAAAAGTCGAAAAACACATACAAACCACCACTATCCCATGCCATTAATGCCCTCAATCATGTTCAAATTCAAGACACCCCACAGAAAGACTAGGCCCATGCACCACAGAGTACCCCTTTGCAAAAGGCCCCAACAACAGCCCAAAAATCATAAAACACACAAAAAGCACCGCAATCCCATCATGCCATCCATGCCCTCAATGATGTTTAAATTCAAGACACCCCACAGAAAGACTAGGCCATGCACCACTGAGTACCCCTGGGCATAATGGATGAAAGCTATGCAAAATGGGTGCAGGCCTGAGAGCACTGCCTGCCTTCAAAATGGCCCCTTGCCCCCCAGCACATGGCCAGGCCCTGCCTGTACCAGCACTCAAAATGGCCCCAACCCACATGGACAGTCCCAACAACACCCCCAAAAATTCGAAAAACACACAAAAATCACCAGAATCCCACCATGCCATCCATGCCCTCAATGATGTTTAAATTCAAGACACTCCACAGAAAGACTAGGCCCATACACCACTGAGTACCCCTGGGCATAATGGATGGAAGCTAGACAAAATGGGTGCAGGCCTGACAGCACTGCCTGCCTTCAAAATGGCCCCTTGCCCCCCAGCACATGGCCAGGCCCTGCCTGTACCAGCACTCAAAATGGCCCCCACCCACATGGCAAGTCCCAACAACACCCCAAAATAGTCAAAAAACACATAAATATCACCACAATCCCATGCCATCTATGCCCTCAATGATGTTTAAATTCAAGACACCCCACAGAAAGACTAGGCCCATGCACTACTGAGTACCCCTGGGCATAATGGATGAAAGCTAGGCAAAATGGGTGCAGGCCTGAGAACACTGCCTGCCTTCAAAATGGCCCCTTGCCCCCCAGCACATGGCCAGGCCCTGCCTGTACCAGCATTCAAAATGGCCCCCACCCACATGGCCAGTCCCAACAATACCCCCGAAAAGTCGAAAAATACATAAAAATCTCCACAATCCCATGCCATCCATGCCCTCAATCATGTTCAAATTCAAGACACCCCACAGAAAGACTAGGCCCATGCACCACAGATAACCCTGGGCAAAAGGCCCCAACTACAGCCCAAAAATCGAAAAACACACAAAAATCACCACAATCCCATGCCTTCCATGCCCTCAATGATGTTTAAATTCAAGACACCCCACAGAAAGACTAGGCCCATGCACCACTGAGTACCCCTGGGCATAATGGATGAAAGCTAGGCAAAATGGGTGCAGGCCTGAGAACACTGCCTGCCTTCAAAATGGCCCCTTGCCCCCCAGCACATGGCCAGGCCCTGCCTGTACCAGCACTCAAAATGGCCCCCACCCACATGGCCAGTCCCAACAACACCCCCAAAAAGTAAAAAAACACATAAAAATCACCACAATCCCATGCCATCGATGACCTCAATCATGTTAAAATTCAAGACACCCCACAGAAAGACTAGGCCCTTGCACCACAGAGTACCCCTGTGCAAAAGGCCCCAACTACAGCCCAAAAATCGAAAAACACACAAAAATCACCACAATCCCATGCCATCCATGCCCTCAATGATGTTTAAATTCAAGACACCCCACAGAAAGACTAGTCCCTTGCACCACTGAGTACCCCTGGGCATAATGGATGAAAGCTAGGCAATATGGGTGCAGGCCTAAGAACACTGCCTGCCTTCAAAATGGCCCTTGCCCCCCAGCACATGGCCAGGCCCTGCCTGTACCAGCACTCAAAATGGCCCCCACCCACATGGCCAATCCCAACAACACCCCCAAAAAGTAAAAAAACACATAAAAATCACCACAATCCCATGCCATCCATGCCCTCAATCATGTTCAAATTCAAGACACCCCACAGAAAGACCAGGGCCACGCACCACTGAGTACCCCTGGGCAAAAGGCCCCAACAACAGCCCAAAAATCGAAAAACACACAAAAATCACCACAATCCCTTGCCATCCATGCCCTCAATGATGTTTAAATTCAAGACACCCCACAGAAAGACTAGGCCCATGCACCACTGAGTACCCCTGGGCAGAATGGATGAAAGCTAGGCAAAATGGGTGCAGGCCTGAGAACACTGCCTGCCTTCAAAATGGCCCCTTGCCCCCCAGCACATGGCCAGGTCCTGCCTGTACCAGCACTCAAAATGGCCCCCACCCACATGGCCAGTCCCAACAACATCCCCTAAAAGTCGGAAAACAGATAAAAATCACCACAATCCTATGCCATCCATGCCCTCAATCATGTTCAAATTCAAGACACCCCACAGAAAGACTAGGCCCATGCACCACAGAGTACCCCTGGGCAAAAGGCCCCAACAACAGCCCAAAAATCGAAAAACACACAAAAATCACCACAATCCCATGCCATCCATGCCCTCAATGATGTTTAAATTCAAGACACCCCACAGAAAGACTAGGCCCATGCACCACTGAGTACCCCTGGGCATAATGGATGAAAGCTAGGCAAAATGGGTGCAGGCCTGAGAACACTGCCTGCCTTCAAAATGGCCCCTTGCCCCCCAGCACATGGCCAGGCCCTGCCTGTACCAGCACTCAAATTGGCCCCCACCCACATGGCCAGTCCCAACAACACCCCCAACAAGTCGAAAAACACATAAAAATCACCACAATCCCATGCCATCCATGCCCTCAATCGTGTTCAAATTCAAGACACCCCACAAAAAGACGAGGCCCATGGACCACAGAGTACCCCTGGGCAAAAGGCCCCAACTACAGCCCAAAAATCGAAAAAAACACAAAAATCACCACACTTCCATGCCATCCATGCCCTCAATGATGTTTAAATTCAAGACACCCCACAGAAAGACTAGGCCCATGCACCACTGAGTACCCCTGGGCATAATGGATGAAAGCTAGGCAAAATGGGTGCAGGCCTGAGAACACAGCCTGCCTTCAAAATGGCTCCTTGCCCCCCAGCACATGGCCAGGCCCTGCCTGTACCAGCACTCAAAATGGCCCCCACCCACATGGCCAGTCCCAACAACACCCCCAAAAAGTCGAAAAACGCATAAAAATCACCACAATCCCATGCCATCCATGCCCTAAATCATGTTCAAATTCAAGACACCCCACAGAAAGACTAGGCCCATGCACCACTGAGTACCCTGGGCATAATGGATGAAAGCTAGGCAAAATGGGTGCAGGCCTGGGAACACTGCCTGCCTTCAAAATGGCCCCTTGCCCCCCAGCACATTGCCAGGCCCTGCCTGTAACAGCACTCAAAATGGCCCCCACCCACATGGCCAGTCCCAACAACACCCCCAAAAGGTTGAAAAACACATAAAAATCACCACAATCCCATGCCATCCATGCCCTCAATCATGTTCAAATTCAAGACACCCCACAGAAAGACCAGTGCCACGCACCACTGAGTACCCCTGGGCAAAAGGCCCCAACAACAGCCCAAAAATCAAAAAACACACAAAAATCACCACAATCCCTTGCCATCCATGCCCTCAATGATGTTTAAATTCAAGACACCCCACCGAAAGACTAGGCCCATGCACCTCTGAGTACCCCTGGGCATAATGGATGAAAGCAAGGCAAAATGGGTGCAGGCCTGAGAACACTGCCTGCCTTCAAAATGGCCCCTTGCCCCCAAGCACATGGCCAGGTCCTGAATATACCAGCACTCAAAATGGCCCCCACCCACATGACCAGTCCCAACAACATCCCCAAAAAGTCGAAAAACACATAAAAAATCACCACAATCCCATGCCATCCATGCCCTCAATCATGTTCAAATTCAAGACACCCCACGGAAAGACTAGGCCCATGCACCACAGATAACCCTGGGCAAAAGGCCCCAACTACAGCCCAAAAATCGAAAAACACACAAAAATCACTACAATCCCATGCCATCCATGCCCTCAATGATGTTTAAATTCAAGACACCCCACAGAAAGACTAAGCCCATGCACCACTGAGTACCCCTGGGCATAATGGAAGAAAGCTAGGCAAAATGGGTGCAGGCCTGAGAACACTGCCTGTCTTCAAAATGGCCCCTTGCCCCCCAGCACATGGCCAGGCCCTGCCTGTACCAGCACTCAAAATGGCACCCACTCACATGGCCAGTCCCAACAACACCCCCAAAAAGTCGAAAAACACATAAAAATCACCACAATCCCATGCCATCCATGCCCTCAATCATGTTCAAATTCAAGACACCCCACAGAAAGACTAGGCCCATGGACCACAGAGATACCCCTGGGCAAAAGGCCCCAACAACAGCCCAAAAATAAAAAAAACACAAAACTCACCACAATCCCATGCCATCCATGCCCTCAATGATGTTTAAATTCAAGACACCCCACAGAAAGACTAGGCCCATGCACCACTGAGTACCCCTGGGCATAATGGATGAAAGCTAGGCAAAATGGGTGCAGGCCTGAGAACACTGCCTGCCTTCAAAATGGCCCCTTGCCCCCCATCACATGGCCAGCCCCTGCCTGTACTAGCACTCAAAATGGCCCCCACCCACATGGCCAGTCCCAACAACACCCCCAAAGAGTCGAAAAACACATAAAAATCAAAACAATCTCATACCATCTATGACATCAATCATGCTCAAATTCAAGACACCCCACAGAAAGACTACGCCCATGCACCACAGAGTACCCCTGTGCAAAAGGCCCCAACAACAGCCCAAAAATCTAAAAACACACAAAAATCACCACAATCCCATGCCATCCATGCCCTCAATGATGTTTAAATTCAAGACACCCCTCAGAAAGACTAGGCCCATGCACCACTGAGTACCCCTGGGCATAATGGATGAAAGCTAGGCAAAATGGGTGCAGGCCTGAGAACACTGCCTGCCTTCAAAATGGCCCCTTTCCCCCCAGCACATGGCCAGGGCCTGCCTGTACCAGCACTCAAAAGGGCCCCCACCCACATAACCAGTCCCAACAACACCCCCAAAAAGTCGAAAAACACATACAAATCACCACAATCCCATGCCATCCATGCCCTCAATCATGTTCAAATTCAAGACACCCCACAGGAAGACTAGGCCCATGCACCACAGAGTACCCCTTTGCAAAAGGCCCCAACAACAGCCCAAAAATCATAAAACACACAAAAATCACCGCAATCCCACCATGCCATCCATGCCCTCAATGATGTTTAAATTCAAGACACCCCACAGAAAGACTAGGCCCATGCACCACTGAGTACCCCTGGGCATAATGGATGAAAGCTATGCAAAATGGGTGCAGGCCTGAGAACACTGCCTGCCTTCAAAATGGCCCCTTGCCCTCCAGCACATGGCCAGGCCCTGCCTGTACCAGCACTGAAAATGGCCTCAACCCACATGGACAGTCCCAACATCACCCCCAAAAATTCAAAAAACACACAAAAATCACCAGAATCCCACCATGCCATCCATGCCCTCAATGATGTTCAAATTCAAGACACCCCACAGAAAGACTAGGCCCATACACCACTGAGTACCCCTGGGCATAACGGATGAAAGCTAGACAAAATGGGTGCAGGCCTGAGAACACTGCCTGTCTTCAAAATGGCCCCTTGCCCCCAGCACATGGCCAGGCCCTGCCTGTACCAGCACTCAAAATGGCCCCCACCCACATGGCCAGTCCCAACAACACCCCCAAAAAGTAAAAAAACACATAAAAATCACCACAATCCCATGCCATCCATGCCCTCAATCATGTTCATATTTAAGACGTCCCACAGAAAGACTAGGCCCATGCACCACAGAGTACCCCTGGGCAAAAGGCCCCAACAACAGCCCAAAAATCGAAAAACACACAAAAATCACCACACTCCTATGCCATCCATGCCCTCAATGATGTTTAAGTTCAAGACACCCCACAGAAAGACTAGGCCCATGCACCACTGAGTACCCCTGGGCATGATGGATGAAAGCTAGGCAAAATGGGTGCAGGCCTGAGAACACTGCCTGTCTTCAAAATGTCCCCTTGCCCCCAGCACATGGCCAGGCCCTGCCTGTACCAGCACTCAAAATGGCCCCCACCCACATGGCCAGTCCCAACAACACCCCCAAAAAGTCAAAAAACGCATAAAAATCACCACAATCCCATGCCATCCATGCCCTAAATCATGTTCAAATTCAAGACACCCCACAGAAAGACTAGGCACATGCACCACTGAGTACCCCTTGGGCATAATAGATGAAAGCTAGGCAAAATGGGTGCAGGCCTGAGAACACTGCCTGCCTTCAAAATGGCCCTTTGCCCCCCAGCACATGGCCAGGCCCTGCCTGTACTAGCACTCAAAATGGCCCCCACCCACATAGCCAGTCCCTACAACACCCCCAAAAAGTTGAAATACACATACAAATCACCACAATCCCATGCCATCCATGCCCTCAATCATGTTCAAATTCAAGACACCCCACAGAAAGACTAGGCCCATGCACCACGGAGTACCCCTGGGAAAAAGGCCCCAACAACAGCCCAAAAATCGAAAAACACACAAAAATCACCACAATCCCACCATGCCATCTATGCCTTCAATGATGTTTAAATTCAAGACACCCCACAGAAAGACTAGGCCCATGCACCACTGAGTACCCTGGGCATAATGGATGAAAGCTAGGCAAAATGGGTGCAGGCCTGAGAACACTGCCTGCCTTCAAAATGGCCCCTTGCCCCCAAGCACATGGCCAGGTCCTGAATATACCAGCACTCAAAATGGCCCCCACCCACATGACCAGTCCCAACAACATCCCCAAAAAGTTGAAAAACACATAAAAAATCACCACAATCCCATGCCATCCATGCCCTCAATCATGTTCAAATTCAAGACACCCCACAGAAAGACTAGGCCCATGCACCACAGATAACCCTGGGCAAAAGGCCCCAACTACAGCCCAAAAATCGAAAAACACACAAAAATCACCACAATCCCATGCCATCCATGCCATCAATGATGTTTAAATTCAAGACACCCCACAGAAAGACTAGGCCCATGCACCACTGAGTACCCCTGGGCATAATGGATGAAAGCTAGGCAAAATGGGTGCAGGCCTGAGAACACTGCCTGTCTTCAAAATGGCCCCTTGCCCCCCAGCACATGGCCAGGCCCTGCCTCTACCAGCACTCAAAATGGCACCCACTCACATGGCCAGTCCCAACAACACCCCCAAAAAGTCGAAAAACACATAAAAATCACCACAATCCCATGCCATCCATGCCCTCAATCATGTTCAAATTCAAGACACCCCACAGAAAGACTAGGCCCATGGACCACAGAGATACCCCTGGGCAAAAGGCCCTACCACAGCCCAAAAATAAAAAAAAACACAAAACTCACCACAATCCCATGCCATCCATGCCCTCAATGATGTTTAAATTCAAGACACCCCACAGAAAGACTAGGCCCATGCACCACTGAGTACCCCTGGACATAATGGATGAAAGCTAGGCAAAATGGGTGCAGGCCTGAGAACACTGCCTGCCTTCAAAATGGCCCTTGCCCCCCAGCACATGGCCAGGCCCTGCCTGTACCAGCACTCAAAATGGCCCCCACCCACATGGCCAATCCCAACAACACCCCCAAAAAGTTGAAAAACACATAAAAATCACCACTATCCCATGCCATCCATGCCCTCAATCATATTCAAATTCAGGACACCCCACAGAAAGTCTAGGCCCACGCACCACAGAATACCCCTGGGCAAAAGGCCCCAACAACAGCCCAAAAATCGAAAAACACACAAAAATCACCACAATCCCTTGCCATCCATGCCCTCAATGATGTTTAAATTCAAGACACCCCACAGAAAGACTAGGCCCATGCACCACTGAGTACCCCTGGGCAGAATGGATGAAAGCTAGGCAAAATGGGTGCAGGCCTGAGAACACTGCCTGCCTTCAAAATGGCCCCTTGCCCCCCAGCACATGGCCAGGTCCTGCCTGTACCAGCACTCAAAATGGCCCCCACCCACATGGCCAGTCCCAACAACATCCCCAAAAAGTCGGAAAACACATAAAAATCACCACAATCCTATGCCATCCATGCCCTCAATCATGTTCAAATTCAAGACACCCCACAGAAAGACTAGGCCCATGCACCACAGAGTACCCCTGGGCAAAAGGCCCCAACAACAGCCCAAAAATCGAAAAACACACAAAAATCACCACAATCCCATGCCATCCATGCCCTCAATGATGTTTAAATTCAAGACACCCCACAGAAAGACTAGGCCCATGCACCACTGAGTACCCCTGGGCATAATGGATGAAAGCTAGGCAAAATGGGTGCAGGCCTGAGAACACTGCCTGCCTTCAAAATGGCCCCTTGCCCCGAGCACATGGCCAGGCCCTGCCTGTACCAGCACTCAAAATGGCCCCCACCCACATGGCCAGTCCCAACAACACCCCCAACAAGTCGAAAAACACATACAAATCACCACAATCCCATGCCATCCATGCCCTCAATCGTGTTCAAATTCAAGACACCCTACAGAAAGACTAGGCCCATGGACCACAGAGTACGCCTGGGCAAATGGCCCCAACTACAGCCCAAAAATCGAAAAAAGCACAAAAATCACCACACTCCCATGCCATCCATGCCCTCAATGATGTTTAAATTCAAGACACCCCACAGAAAGACTAGGCCCATGCACCACTGAGTACCCCTGGGCATAATGGATGAAAGTTAGGCAAAATGGGTGCAGGCCTGAGAACACTTCCTGCCTTCAAAATGGCCCCTTGCCCCCCAGCACATGGCCAGGCCCTGCCTGTACCAGCACTCAAAATGGCCCCCACCCACATGGCCAGTCCCAACAACACCCCTAAAAAGTCAAAAAACGCATAAAAATCACCACAATCCCATGCCATCCATGCCCTAAATCATGTTCAAATTCAATACACCCCACAGAAAGACTTGGCCTATGCACCACTGAGTACCCCTTGGGCATAATAGATGAAAGCTAGGCAAAATGGGTGCAGGCCTGAGAACACTGCCTGCCTTCAAAATGGCCACTTGCCCCCGAGCACATGGCCAGGCCCTGCCTGTACTAGCACTCAAAATGGCCCCCACCCACATAGCCAGTCCCTACAACACCCCCAAAAAGTTGAAATACACATACAAATCATCACAATCCCATGCCATCCATGCCCTCAATCATGTTCAAATTCAAGACACCCCACAGAAAGACTAGGCCCATGCACCACCGAGTACCCCTGGGCAAAAGGCCCCAACAACAGCCCAAAAATCGAAAAACACACAAAAATCACCACAATCCCACCATGCCATCTATGCCCTCAATGATGTTTAAATTCAAGACACCCCACAGAAAGACTAGGCCCATGCACCACTGAGTACCCTGGGCATAATGGATGAAAGCTAGGCAAAATGGGTGCAGGTCTGAGAACACTGCCTGCGTTCAAAATGGCCCCTTGCCCCCCAGCACATGGCCAGGCCCTGGCTGTAACAGCACTCAAAATGGCCCCCACCCACATGGCCAGTCCCAACAACACCCCCAAAAGGTTGAAAAACACATAAAAATCACCACAATCCCATGCCATCCATGCCCTCAATCATGTTCAAATTCAAGACACCCCACAGAAAGACCAGGGCCACGCACCACTGAGTACCCCTGGGCAAAAGGCCCCAACAACAGCCCAAAAATCAAAAAACACACAAAAATCACCACAATCCCTTGCCATCCATGCCCTCAATGATGTTTAAATTCAAGACACCCCACCGAAAGACTAGGCCCATGCACCACTGAGTACCCCTGGGCATAATGGATGAAAGCAAGGCAAAATGGGTGCAGGCCTGAGAACACTGCCTGCCTTCAAAATGGCCCCTTGCCCCCAAGCACATGGCCAGGTCCTGAATATACCAGCACTCAAAATGGCCCCCACCCACATGACCAGTCCCAACAACATCCCCAAAAAGTCGAAAGACACATAAAAAATCACCACAATCCCATGCCATCCATGCCCTCAATCATGTTCAAATTCAAGACACCCCACAGAAAGACTAGGCCCATGCACCACAGAGTACCCCTGTGCAAAAGGCCCCAACTACAGCCCAAAAATCGAAAAACACACAAAAATCACCACAATCCCATGCCATCCATGCCCTCAATGATGTTTAAATTCAAGACACCCCACAGAAAGACTAGTCCCATGCACCACTGAGTACCCCTGGGCATAATGGATGAAAGCTAGGCAATATGGGTGCAGGCCTGAGAACACTGCCTGCCTTCAAAATGGCCCTTGCCCCCCAGCACATGGCCAGGCCCTGCCTGTACCAGCACTCAAAATGGCCCCCACCCACATGGCCAATCCCAACAACACGCCCAAAAAGTTGAAAAACACATAAAAATCACCACTATCCCATGCCATCCATGCCCTCAATCATATTCAAATTCAGGACACCCCACAGAAAGTCTAGGCCCACGCACCACAGAATACCCCTGGGCAAAAGGCCCCAACAACAGCCCAAAAATCGAAAAACACACAAAAATCACCACAATCCCTTGCCATCCATGCCCTCAATGATGTTTAAATTCAAGACACCCCACAGAAAGACTAGGCCCATGCACCACTGAGTACCCCTGGGCAGAATGGATGAAAGCTAAGCAAAATGGGTGCAGGCCTGAGAACACTGCCTGCCTTCAAAATGGCCCCTTGCCCCCCAGCACATGGCCAGGTCCTGCCTGTACCAGCACTCAAAATGGCCCCCACCCACATGGCCAGTCCCAACAACATCCCCAAAAAGTCGGAAAACACATAAAAATCACCACAATCCTATGCCATCCATGCCCTCAATCATGTTCAAATTCAAGACACCCCACAGAAAGACTAGGCCCATGCACCACAGAGTACCCCTGGGCAAAAGGCCCCAACAACAGCCCAAAAATCGAAAAACACACATAAATCACCACAATCCCATGCCATCCATGCCCTCAATGATGTTTAAATTCAAGACACCCCACAGAAAGACTAGGCCCATGCACCACTGAGTACCCCTGGGCATAATGGATGAAAGCTAGGCAAAATGGGTGCAGGCCTGAGAACACTGCCTGCCTTCAAAATGGCCCCTTGCCCCCCAGCACATGGCCAGGCCCTGCCTGTACCAGCACTCAAAATGGCCCCCACCCACATGGCCAGTCCCAACAACACCCCTAAAAAGTCGAAAAACGCATAAAAATCACCACAATCCCATGCCATCCATGCCCTAAATCATGTTCAAATTCAAGACACCCCACAGAAAGACTAGGCCTATGCACCACTGAGTACCCCTTGGGCATAATAGATGAAAGCTAGGCAAAATGGGTGCAGGCCTGAGAACACTGCCTGCCTTCAAAATGGCCACTTGCCCCCCAGCACATGGCCAGGCCCTGCCTGTACTAGCACTCAAAATGGCCCCCACCCACATAGCCAGTCCCTACAACACCCCCAAAAAGTTGAAATACACATACAAATCATCACAATCCCATGCCATCCATGCCCTCAATCATGTTCAAATTCAAGACACCCCACAGAAAGACTAGGCCCATGCACCACGGAGTACCCCTGGGCAAAAGGCCCCAACAACAGCCCAAAAATCGAAAAACACACAAAAATCACCACAATCCCACCATGCCATCTATAACCTCAATGATGTTTAAATTCAAGACACCCCACAGAAAGACTAGGCCCATGCACCACTGAGTACCCTGGGCATAATGGATGAAAGCTAGGCAAAATGGGTGCAGGTCTGAGAACACTGCCTGCGTTCAAAATGGCCCCTTGCCCCCCAGCACATGGCCAGGCCCTGCCTGTAACAGCACTCAAAATGGCCCCCACCCACATGGCCAGTCCCAACAACACCCCCAAAAGGTTGAAAAACACATAAAAATCACCACAATCCCATGCCATCCATGCCCTCAATCATGTTCAAATTCAAGACACCCCACAGAAAGACTAGGCCCATGCACCACAGAGTACCCCTTTGCAAAAGGCCCCAACAACGGCCCAAAAATCATAAAACACACAAAAATCACCGCAATCCCACCATGCCATCCATGCCCTCAATGATGTTTAAATTCAAGACACCCCACAGAAAGACTAGGCCCATGCACCACTGAGTACCCCTGGGCATAATGGATGAAAGCTATGCAAAATGGGTGCAGGCCTGAGAACACTGCCTGCCTTCAAAATGGCCCCTTGCCCTCCAGCACATGGCCAGGCCCTGCCTGTACCAGCACTGAAAATGGCCTCAACCCACATGGACAGTCCCAACATCACCCCCAAAAATTCAAAAAACACACAAAAATCACCAGAATCCCACCATGCCATCCATGCCCTCAATGATGTTCAAATTCAAGACACCCCACAGAAAGACTAGGCCCATACACCACTGAGTACCCCTGGGCATAACGGATGAAAGCTAGACAAAATGGGTGCAGGCCTGAGAACACTGCCTGTCTTCAAAATGGCCCCTTGCCCCCAGCACATGGCCAGGCCCTGCCTGTACCAGCACTCAAAATGGCCCCCACCCACATGGCCAGTCCCAACAACACCCCCAAAAAGTCGAAAAACACATGAAAATCACCACAATCCCATACCATCTACGCCTTCAATCATGTTCAAATTCAAGACACCCCACAGAAAGACGAGGGCCAATTACTATAGAGTACCCCTGGGCAAAAGGCCCCAACAACAGCCCAAAAATCGAAAAACACACAAAAATCACCACAATCCGATGCCATCCATGCTCTCAATCATGTTCAAATTCAAGACACCCCACAGAAAGACTAGGCCCATGCACCACTGAGTATACCTGGACATAATGGATGAAAGCTAGGCAAAATGGGTGCAGGCCTGAGAACACTGCCTGCCTTCAAAATGGCCCCTTGCCCCCCAGCACATGGCCAGGCCCTGCCTGTACCAGCATTCAAAATGGACCCCACCCACATGGCCAGTCCCAACAATACCCCCGAAAAGTCGAAAAATACATACAAAATCTCCACAATCCCATGCCATCCATGCCCTCAATCATGTTCAAATTCAAGACACCCCACAGAAAGACTAGGCCCATGCATCACAGAATACCCCTGGGCAAAAGGCCCCAACAACAGCCCAAAAATCGAAAAACACACAAAAATCACCACAATCCCATGCCTTCCATGCCCTCAATGATGTTTAAATTCAAGACACCCCACAGAAAGACTAGGCCCATGGACCACTGAGTACCCCTGGGCATAATGGATGAAAGCTAGGCAAAATGGGTGCAGGCCTGAGAACACTGCCTGCGTTCAAAATGGCCCCTTGCCCCCCAGCACATGGCCAGGCCCTGCCTGTAACAGCACTCAAAATGGCCCCCACCCACATGGCCAGTCCCAACAACACCCCCAAAAAGTAAAAAAACACATAAAAATCACCACAATCCCATGCCATCCATGACCTCAATCATGTTAAAATTCAAGACACCCCACAGAAAGACTAGGCCCTTGCACCACAGAGTACCCCTGTGCAAAAGGCCCCAACTACAGCCCAAAAATCGAAAAACACACAAAAATCACCACAATCCCATGCCATCCATGCCCTCAATGATGTTTAAATTCAAGACACCCCACAGAAAGACTAGTCCCATGCACCACTGAGTACCCCTGGGCATAATGGATGAAAGCTAGGCAATATGGGTGCAGGCCTGAGAACACTGCCTGCCTTCAAAATGGCCCTTAGCCCCCCAGCACATGGCCAGGCCATGCCTGTACCAGCACTCAAAATGGCCCCCACCCACATGGCCAATCCCAACAACACCCCCAAAAAGTTGAAAAACACATAAAAATCACCACTATCCCATGCCATCCATGCCCTCAATCATATTCAAATTCAGGACACCCCACAGAAAGTCTAGGCCCACGCACCACAGAATACCCCTGGGCAAAAGGCCCCAACAACAGCCCAAAAATCGAAAAACACACAAAAATCACCACAATCCCTTGCCATCCATGCCCTCAATGATGTTTAAATTCAAGACACCCCACAGAAAGACTAGGCCCATGCACCACTGAGTACCCCTGGGCAGAATGGATGAAAGCTAGGCAAAATGGGTGCAGGCCTGAGAACACTGCCTGCCTTCAAAATGGCCCCTTGCCCCCCAGCACATGGCCAGGTCCTGCCTGTACCAGCACTCAAAATGGCCCCCACCCACATGGCCAGTCCCAACAACATCCCCAAAAAGTCGGAAAACACATAAAAATCACCACAATCCTATGCCATCCATGCCCTCAATCATGTTCAAATTCAAGACACCCCACAGAAAGGCTAGGCCCATGCACCACAGAGTACCCCTGGGCAAAAGGCCCCAACACAGCCCAAAAATCGAAAAACACACAAAAATCACCACAATCCCATGCCATCCATGCCCTCAATGATGTTTAAATTCAAGACACCCCACAGAAAGACTAGGCCCATGCACCACTGAGTACCCCTGGGCATAATGGATGAAAGCTAGGCAAAATGGGTGCAGGCCTGAGAACACTGCCTGCCTTCAAAATGGCCCCTTGCCCCGAGCACATGGCCAGGCCCTGCCTGTACCAGCACTCAAAATGGCCCCCACCCACATGGCCAGTCCCAACAACATCCCCAAAAAGTCAGAAAACACATAAAAATCACCACAATCCTATGCCATCCATGCCCTCAATCGTGTTCAAATTCAAGACACCCTACAGAAAGACTAGGCCCATGGACCACAGAGTACGCCTCGGCAAATGGCCCCAACTACAGCCCAAAAATCGAAAAAAGCACAAAAATCACCACACTCCCATGCCATCCATGCCCTCACTGATGTTAAAATTCAAGACACCCCACAGAAAGACTAGGCCCATGCACCACTGAGTACCCCTGGGCATAATGGATGAAAGCTAGGCAAAATGGGTGCAGGCCTGAGAACACTTCCTGCCTTCAAAATGGCCCCTTGCCCCCCAGCACATGGCCAGGCCCTGCCTGTACCAGCACTCAAAATGGCCCCCACCCACATGGCCAGTCCCAACAACACCCCTAAAAAGTCAAAAAACGCATATAAATCACCACAATCCCATGCCATCCATGCCCTAAATCATGTTCAAATTCAATACACCCCACAGAAAGACTAGGCCTATGCACCACTGAGTACCCCTTGGGCATAATAGATGAAAGCTAGGCAAAATGGGTGCAGGCCTGAGAACACTGCCTGCCTTCAAAATGGCCACTTGCCCCCGAGCACATGGCCAGGCCCTGCCTGTACTAGCACTCAAAATGGCCCCCACCCACATAGCCAGTCCCTACAACACCCCCAAAAAGTTGAAATACACATACAAATCATCACAATCCCATGCCATCCATGCCCTCAATCATGTTCAAATTCAAGACACCCCACAGAAAGACTAGGCCCATGCACCACCGAGTACCCCTGGGCAAAAGGCCCCAACAACAGCCCAAAAATCGAAAAACACACAAAAATCACCACAATCCCACCATGCCATCTATGCCCTCAATGATGTTTAAATTCAAGACACCCCACAGAAAGACTAGGCCCATGCACCACTGAGTACCCTGGGCATAATGGATGAAAGCTAGGCAAAATGGGTGCAGGTCTGAGAACACTGCCTGCGTTCAAAATGGCCCCTTGCTCCCCAGCGCATGGCCAGGCCCTGGCTGTAACAGCACTCAAAATGGCCCCCACCCACATGGCCAGTCCCAACAACACCCCCAAAAGGTTGAAAAGCACATAAAAATCACCACAATCCCATGCCATCCATGCCCTCAATCATGTTCAAATTCAAGACACCCCACAGAAAGACCAGGGCCACGCACCACTGAGTACCCCTGGGCAAAAGGCCCCAACAACAGCCCAAAAATCAAAAAACACACAAAAATCACCACAATCCCTTGCCATCCATGCCCTCAATGATGTTTAAATTCAAGACACCCCACCGAAAGACTAGGCCCATGCACCACTGAGTACCCCTGGGCATAATGGATGAAAGCAAGGCAAAATGGGTGCAGGCCTGAGAACACTGCCTGCCTTCAAAATGGCCCCTTGCCCCCAAGCACATGGCCAGGTCCTGAATATACCAGCACTCAAAATGGCCCCCACCCACATGACCAGTCCCAACAACATCCCTAAAAAGTCGAAAGACACATAAAAAATCACCACAATCCCATGCCATCCATGCCCTCAATCATGTTCAAATTCAAGACACCCCACAGAAAGACTAGGCCCATGCACCACAGATAACCCTGGGCAAAAGGCCCCAACTTCAGCCCAAAAATCGAAAAACACACAAAAATCACCACAATCCCATGCCTTCCATGCCCTCAATGATGTTTAAATTCAAGACACCCCACAGAAAGACTAGGCCCATGGACCACTGAGTACCCCTGGGCATAATGGATGAAAGCTAGGCAAAATGGGTGCAGGCCTGAGAACACTGCCTGCCTTCAAAATGGCCCCTTGCCCCCCAGCACATGGCCAGGCCCTGCCTGTACCAGCACTCAAAATGGCCCCCACCCACATGGCCAGTCCCAACAACACCCCCAAAAAGTAAAAAAACACATAAAAATCACCACAATCCCATGCCATCCATGACCTCAATCATGTTAAAATTCAAGACACCCCACAGAAAGACTAGGCCCTTGCACCACAGAGTACCCCTGTGCAAAAGGCCCCAACTACAGCCCAAAAATCGAAAAACACACAAAAATCACCACAATCCCATGCCATCCATGCCCTCAATGATGTTTAAATTCAAGACACCCCACAGAAAGACTAGTCCCATGCACCACTGAGTACCCCTGGGCATAATGGATGAAAGCTAGGCAATATGGGTGCAGGCCTGAGAACACTGCCTGCCTTCAAAATGGCCCTTGCCCCCCAGCACATGGCCAGGCCCTGCCTGTACCAGCACTCAAAATGGCCCCCACCCACATGGCCAATCCCAACAACACGCCCAAAAAGTTGAAAAATACATAACAATCACCACTATCCCATGCCATCCATGCCCTCAATCATATTCAAATTCAGGACACCCCACAGAAAGTCTAGGCCCACGCACCACAGAATACCCCTGGGCAAAAGGCCCCAACAACAGCCCAAAAATCGAAAAACACACAAAAATCACCACAATCCCTTGCCATCCATGCCCTCAATGATGTTTAAATTCAAGACACCCCACAGAAAGACTAGGCCCATGCACCACTGAGTACCCCTGGGCAGAATGGATGAAAGCTAGGCAAAATGGGTGCAGGCCTGAGAACACTGCCTGCCTTCAAAATGGCCCCTTGCCCCCCAGCACATGGCCAGGTCCTGCCTGTACCAGCACTCAAAATGGCCCCCACCCACATGGCCAGTCCCAACAACATCCCCAAAAAGTCGGAAAACACATAAAAATCACCACAATCCTATGCCATCCATGCCCTCAATCATGTTCAAATTCAAGACACCCCACAGAAAGACTAGGGCCATGCACCACAGAGTACCCCTGGGCAAAAGGCCCCAACAACAGCCCAAAAATCGAAAAACACACAAAAATCACCACAATCCCATGCCATCCATGCCCTCAATGATGTTTAAATTCAAGACACCCCACAGAAAGACTAGGCCCATGCACCACTGAGTACCCCTGGGCATAATGGATGAAAGCTAGGCAAAATGGGTGCAGGCCTGAGAACACTGCCTGCCTTCAAAATGGCCCCTTGCCCCCCAGCACATGGCCAGGCCCTGCCTGTACCAGCACTCAAAATGGCCCCCACCCACATGGCCAGTCCCAACAACACCCCTAAAAAGTCGAAAAACGCATAAAAATCACCACAATCCCATGCCATCCATGCCCTAAATCATGTTCAAATTCAAGACACCCCACAGAAAGACTAGGCCTATGCACCACTGAGTACCCCTTGGGCATAATAGATGAAAGCTAGGCAAAATGGGTGCAGGCCTGAGAACACTGCCTGCCTTCAAAATGGCCACTTGCCCCCCAGCACATGGCCAGGCCCTGCCTGTACTAGCACTCAAAATGGCCCCCACCCACATAGCCAGTCCCTACAACACCCCCAAAAAGTTGAAATACACATACAAATCATCACAATCCCATGCCATCCATGCCCTCAATCATGTTCAAATTCAAGACACCCCACAGAAAGACTAGGCCCATGCACCACGGAGTACCCCTGGGCAAAAGGCCCCAACAACAGCCCAAAAATCGAAAAACACACAAAAATCACCACAATCCCACCATACCATCTATAACCTCAATGATGTTTAAATTCAAGACACCCCACAGAAAGACTAGGCCCATGCACCACTGAGTACCCTGGGCATAATGGATGAAAGCTAGGCAAAATGGGTGCAGGTCTGAGAACACTGCCTGCGTTCAAAATGGCCCCTTGCCCCCCAGCACATGGCCAGGCCCTGCCTGTAACAGCACTCAAAATGGCCCCCACCCACATGGCCAGTCCCAACAACACCCCCAAAAGGTTGAAAAACACATAAAAATCACCACAATCCCATGCCATCCATGCCCTCAATCATGTTCAAATTCAAGACACCCCACCGAAAGACCAGGGCCACGCACCACTGAGTACCCCTGGGCAAAAGGCCCCAACAACAGCCCAAAAATCAAAAAACACACAAAAATCACCACAATCCCTTGCCATCCATGCCCTCAATGATGTTTAAATTCAAGACACCCCACCGAAAGACTAGGCCCATGCACCACTGAGTACCCCTGGGCATAATGGATGAAAGCAAGGCAAAATGGGTGCAGGCCTGAGAACATTGCCTGCCATCAAAATGGCCCCTTGCCCCCAAGCACATGGCCAGGTCCTGAATATACCAGCACTCAAAATGGCCCCCACCCACATGACCAGTCCCAACAACATCCCCAAAAAGTCGAAAAACACATAAAAAATCACCACAATCCCATGCCATCCATGCCCTCAATCATGTTCAAATTCAAGACACCCCACAGAAAGACTAGGCCCATGCACCACAGATAACCCTGGGCAAAAGGCCCCAACTACAGCCCAAAAATCGAAAAACACACAAAAATCACCACAATCCCATGCCATCCATGCCCTCAATGATGTTTAAATTCAAGACACCCCACAGAAAGACTAGGCCCATGCACCACTGAGTACCCCTGGGCATAATGGATGAAAGCTAGGCAAAATGGGTGCAGGCCTGAGAACACTGCCTGTCTTCAAAATGGCCCCTTGCCCCCAGCACATGGCCAGGCCCTGCCTGTACCAGCACTCCAAATGGCCCCCACCCACATGGCCAGTCCCAACAACACCCCCAAAAAGTCGAAAAACACATAAAAATCACCACAATCCCATGCCATCCATGCCCTCAATCATGTTCAAATTCAAGACACCCCACAGAAAGACTAGGCCCATGGACCACAGAGATACCCCTGGGCAAAAGGCCCCAACAACAGCCCAAAAATAAAAAAAAACACAAAACTCACCACAATCCCATGCCATCAATGCCCTCAATGATGTTTAAATTCAAGACACCCCACAGAAAGACTAGGCCCATGCACCACTGAGCACCCCTGGGCATAATGGATGAAAGCTAGGCAAAATGGGTGCAGGCCTGAGAACACTGCCTGCCTTCAAAATGGCCCCTTGCCCCTCAGCACATGGCCAGCCCCTGCCTGTACTAGCACTCAAAATGGCCCCCACCCACATGGCCAGTCCCAACAACACCCCCAAAAAGTCGAAAAACACATAAAAATCAAAACAATCTCATACCATCTATGACCTCAATCATGTTCAAATTCAAGACACCCCACAGAAAGACTACGCCCATGCATCACAGAGTACCCCTGTGCGAAAGGCCCCAACAACAGCCCAAAAATCGAAAAACACACAAAAATCACCACAATCCCACCATGCCATCCATGCCCTCAATGATGTTTAAATTCAAGACACCCCACAGAAAGACTAGGCCCATGCACCACTGAGTACCCCTGGGCATAATGGATGAAAGCTAGTCATAATGGGTGCAGGCCTGAGAACACTTCCTGCCTTCAAAATGGCCCCTTGCCCCCCAGCACATGGCCAGGCCCTGCCTGTACCAGCACTCAAAATGCCCCCACCCACATGGCCAGTCCCAACAACCCCCCAAAAAGTCGAAAAACACATACAAAATCACCACAATCCCATGCCATCCATGCCCTCAATCATGTTCAAATTCAAGACACCCCACAGAAAGACTAGGCCCATGGACCACAGAGATACCCCTGGGCAAAAGGCCCCAACAAAAGCCCAAAAATCGAAAAAAACACAAAACTCACCACAATCCCATGCCATCCATGCCCTCAATGATGTTTAAATTCAAGACACCCCACAGAAAGACTAGGCCCATGCACCACTGAGTACCCCTGGGCATAATGGATGAAAGCTAGGCAAAATGGGTGCAGCCTGAGAACACTGCCTGCCTTCAAAATGGCCCCTTGCCCCCCAGCACATGGCCAGACCCTGCCTGTACTAGCACTCAAAATGGCCCCCACCCACATGGCCAGTCACAACAACACCCCCAAAAAGTAAAAAAACACATAAAAATCACCACAATCCCATGCCATCCATGACCTCAATCATGTTAAAATTCAAGACACCCCACAGAAAGACTAGGCCCTTGCACCACAGAGTACCCCTGTGCAAAAGGCCCCAACTACAGCCCAAAAATCGAAAAACACACAAAAATCACCACAATCCCATGCCATCCATGCCCTCAATGATGTTTAAATTCAAGACACCCCACAGAAAGACTAGTCCCATGCACCACTGAGTACCCCTGGGCATAATGGATGAAAGCTAGGCAATATGGGTGCAGGCCTGAGAACACTGCCTGCCTTCAAAATGGCCCTTGCCCCCCAGCACATGGCCAGGCCCTGCCTGTACCAGCACTCAAAATGGCCCCCACCCACATGGCCAATCCCAACAACACGCCCAAAAAGTTGAAAAACACATAACAATCACCACTATCCCATGCCATCCATGCCCTCAATCATATTCAAATTCAGGACACCCCACAGAAAGTCTAGGCCCACGCACCACAGAATACCCCTGGGCAAAAGGCCCCAACAACAGCCCAAAAATCGAAAAACACACAAAAATCACCACAATCCCTTGCCATCCATGCCCTCAATGATGTTTAAATTCAAGACACCCCACAGAAAGACTAGGCCCATGCACCACTGAGTACCCCTGGGCAGAATGGATGAAAGCTAGGCAAAATGGGTGCAGGCCTGAGAACACTGCCTGCCTTCAAAATGGCCCCTTGCCCCCCAGCACATGGCCAGGTCCTGCCTGTACCAGCACTCAAAATGGCCCCCACCCACATGGCCAGTCCCAACAACATCCCCCAAAAGTCGGAAAACACATAAAAATCACCACAATCCTATGCCATCCATGCCCTCAATCATGTTCAAATTCAAGACACCCCACAGAAAGACTAGGGCCATGCACCACAGAGTACCCCTGGGCAAAAGGCCCCAACAACAGCCCAAAAATCGAAAAACACACAAAAATCACCACAATCCCATGCCATCCATGCCCTCAATGATGTTTAAATTCAAGACACCCCACAGAAAGACTAGGCCCATGCACCACTGAGTACCCCTGGGCATAATGGATGAAAGCTAGGCAAAATGGGTGCAGGCCTGAGAACACTGCCTGCCTTCAAAATGGCCCCTTGCCCCCCAGCACATGGCCAGGCCCTGCCTGTACCAGCACTCAAAATGGCCCCCACCCACATGGCCAGTCCCAACAACACCCCTAAAAAGTCGAAAAACGCATAAAAATCACCACAATCCCATGCCATCCATGCCCTAAATCATGTTCAAATTCAAGACACCCCACAGAAAGACTAGGCCTATGCACCACTGAGTACCCCTTGGGCATAATAGATGAAAGCTAGGCAAAATGGGTGCAGGCCTGAGAACACTGCCTGCCTTCAAAATGGCCACTTGCCCCCCAGCACATGGCCAGGCCCTGCCTGTACTAGCACTCAAAATGGCCCCCACCCACATAGCCAGTCCCTACAACACCCCCAAAAAGTTGAAATACACATACAAATCATCACAATCCCATGCCATCCATGCCCTCAATCATGTTCAAATTCAAGACACCCCACAGAAAGACTAGGCCCATGCACCACGGAGTACCCCTGGGCAAAAGGCCCCAACAACAGCCCAAAAATCGAAAAACACACAAAAATCACCACAATCCCACCATGCCATCTATAACCTCAATGATGTTTAAATTCAAGACACCCCACAGAAAGACTAGGCCCATGCACCACTGAGTACCCTGGGCATAATGGATGAAAGCTAGGCAAAATGGGTGCAGGTCTGAGAACACTGCCTGCGTTCAAAATGGCCCCTTGCCCCCCAGCACATGGCCAGGCCCTGCCTGTAACAGCACTCAAAATGGCCCCCACCCACATGGCCAGTCCCAACAACACCCCCAAAAGGTTGAAAAACACATAAAAATCACCACAATCCCATGCCATCCATGCCCTCAATCATGTTCAAATTCAAGACACCCCACAGAAAGACCAGGGCCACGCACCACTGAGTACCCCTGGGCAAAAGGCCCCAACAACAGCCCAAAAATCAAAAAACACACAAAAATCACCACAATCCCTTGCCATCCATGCCCTCAATGATGTTTAAATTCAAGACACCCCACCGAAAGACTAGGCCCATGCACCATTGAGTACCCCTGGGCATAATGGATGAAAGCAAGGCAAAATGGGTGCAGGCCTGAGAACACTGCCTGCCATCAAAATGGCCCCTTGCCCCCAAGCACATGGCCAGGTCCTGAATATACCAGCACTCAAAATGGCCCCCACCCACATGACCAGTCCCAACAACATCCCCAAAAAGTCGAAAAACACATAAAAAATCACCACAATCCCATGCCATCCATGCCCTCAATCATGTTCAAATTCAAGACACCCCACAGAAAGACTAGGCCCATGCACCACAGATAACCCTGGGCAAAAGGCCCCAACTACAGCCCAAAAATCGAAAAACACACAAAAATCACCACAATCCCATGCCATCCATGCCCTCAATGATGTTTAAATTCAAGACACCCCACAGAAAGACTAGGCCCATGCACCACTGAGTACCCCTGGGCATAATAGATGAAAGCTAGGCAAAATGGGTGCAGGCCTGAGAACACTGCCTGTCTTCAAAATGGCCCCTTGCCCCCAGCACATGGCCAGGCCCTGCCTGTACCAGCACTCCAAATGGCCCCCACCCACATGGCCAGTCCCAACAACACCCCCAAAAAGTCGAAAAACACATAAAAATCACCACAATCCCATGCCATCCATGCCCTCAATCATGTTCAAATTCAAGACACCCCACAGAAAGACTAGGCCCATGGACCACAGAGATACCCCTGGGCAAAAGGCCCCAACAACAGCCCAAAAATAAAAAAAAAACACAAAACTCACCACAATCCCATGCCATCAATGCCCTCAATGATGTTTAAATTCAAGACACCCCACAGAAAGACTAGGCCCATGCACCACTGAGCACCCCTGGGCATAATGGATGAAAGCTAGGCAAAATGGGTGCAGGCCTGAGAACACTGCCTGCCTTCAAAATGGCCCCTTGCCCCTCAGCACATGGCCAGCCCCTGCCTGTACTAGCACTCAAAATGGCCCCCACCCACATGGCCAGTCCCAACAACACCCCCAAAAAGTCGAAAAACACATAAAAATCAAAACAATCTCATACCATCTATGACCTCAATCATGTTCAAATTCAAGACACCACACAGAAAGACTACGCCCATGCATCACAGAGTACCCCTGTGCGAAAGGCCCCAACAACAGCCCAAAAATCGAAAAACACACAAAAATCACCACAATCCCACCATGCCATCCATGCCCTCAATGATGTTTAAATTCAAGACACCCCACAGAAAGACTAGGCCCATGCACCACTGAGTACCCCTGGGCATAATGGATGAAAGCTAGTCATAATGGGTGCAGGCCTGAGAACACTTCCTGCCTTCAAAATGGCCCCTTGCCCCCCAGCACATGGCCAGGCCCTGCCTGTACCAGCACTCAAAATGCCCCCACCCACATGGCCAGTCCCAACAACCCCCCAAAAAGTCGAAAAACACATAAAAATCACCACAATCCCATGCCATCCATGCCCTCAATCATGTTCAAATTCAAGACACCCCACAGAAAGACTAGGCCCATGGACCACAGAGATACCCCTGGGCAAAAGGCCCCAACAAAAGCCCAAAAATCGAAAAAAACACAAAACTCACCACAATCCCATGCCATCCATGCCCTCAATGATGTTTAAATTCAAGACACCCCACAGAAAGACTAGGCCCATGCACCACTGAGTACCCCTGGGCATAATGGATGAAAGCTAGGCAAAATGGGTGCAGCCTGAGAACACTGCCTGCCTTCAAAATGGCCCCTTGCCCCCCAGCACATGGCCAGACCCTGCCTGTACTAGCACTCAAAATGGCCCCCACCCACATGGCCAGTCCCAACAACACCCCCAAAAAGTTGAAAAACACATAAAAATCAAAACAATCTCATACCATCCATGACCTCAATCATGTTCAAATTCAAGACAAACCACAGAAAGACTACGCCTCTGCACCACAGAATACCCCTGGGTAAAAGGCCCCAACAACAGCCCAAAAATCTAAAAACACACAAAAATCACCACAATCCCATGCCATCCATGCCCTCAATGATGTTTAAATTCAAGACACCCCTCAGAAAGACTAGGCCCATGCACCACTGAGTACCCCTGGGCATAATGGATGAAAGCTAGGCAAAATGGGTGCAGGCCTGGGAACACTGCCTGCCTTCAAAATGGCCCCTTGCCCCCCAGCACATGGCCGGGGCCTGCCTGTACCAGCACTCAAAAGGGCCCCCACCCACATGGCCAGTCCCAACAACACCCCCAAAAAGTCGAAAAACACATAAAAATCACCACAATCCCATGCCATCCATGCCCTCAATCAAGTTCAAATTCAAGACACCCCACAGAAAGACTAGGCCCATGCACGACGGAGTACCCCTGGGCAAAAGGCCCCAACAACAGCCCAAAAATCGAAAAACACACAAAAATCACCACAATCCCACCATGCCATCCATGCCCTCAATGATGTTTAAATTCAAGACACCCCACAGAAAGACTAGGCCCATGCACCACTGAGTACCCCTGGGCATAATGGACGAAAGCTAGTCATAATGGGTGCAGGCCTGAGAACACTGCCTGCCTTCAAAATGGCCCCTTGCCCCCCAGCACATGGCCAGGCCCTGCCTGTACCAGCACTCAAAATGGCCCCCACCCACATGGCCAGTCCCAACAACACCCCCAAAAAGTCGAAAATTACATAAAAATCACCACAATCCCATGCCATCCATGCCCTCAATCATGTTAAAATTCAAGACACCCCGCAGAAAGACTAGGCCCATTGCATCACAGAGTACCCCTGGGCAAAAGGCCCCAACAACAGCCCAAAAATCGAAAAACACACAAAAATCACCACAATCCCACCATGCCATCCATGCCCTCAATGATGTTTAAATTCAAGACACCCCACAGAAAGACTAGGCCCATGCACCACTGAGGACCCCTGGGCATAATGGATGAAAGCTAGGCCAAATGGGTGCAGGCCTGAGAACACAGCCTGCCTTCAAAATGGCCCCTTGCCCCCCAGCACATGGCCAGGCCCTCCTGTACCAGCACTCAAAATGGCCCTCACCCACATGGCCATTCCCAACAACACCCCCAAAAAGTTGAAAAACACATAAAAATCACCACAATCCCATGCCATCCATGCCCTCAATCATGTTCAAATTCAAGACACCCCACAGAAAGACTAGGCCCATGCACCACAGAGTACCCCGGGGAAAAAGGCCGCAACAACAGCCCAAAAATCGAAAAACACACCAAAATCACCACAATCCCATGCCATCCATGCCCTCAATTATGTTTAAATTCAAGACACCCGACAGAAAGACTTGGTCCATGCACCACTCACTACCCCTGGGCCTACTGGATACTGTGACTAGCTACCCACCACAATATATATTTTGTTAAAGTTGTGAAAAAAGTTTTAGAACTGGAGTTGCCTCAACTGCAATGCCCCAAACAAACAACACAAACTTACTTCTAAAATCTCAAGTCCAAAAGTGATCCAAACTCCAAAGTCCAAAAAGTCCTCAAATACAAATATCCAACAGCAGCAAGAAAAAGTAATCTTTCCAGCTCAACAGCCAAATGAAAAGTGGCCAGTACATGGACAAAGCCCTGGGAGGAGCCTGCTGGACATGAACAGGAAGTTGAAGACTCTGAGGCACTTCCTTCCTGCCACCCCACCCCAAAAAATGGACTCCTGCACCAAAAAGTGCAGCCAAATGTCAATCTGAGGAGTTATTCTGATCAAAATCATCATTTTCACAAGGTTTATGCTTTCTGCTGTGGATTTCGGGAACTCGAGCTGGTCAAACCTCCCGCCGGAAGTCAGCTGCGCGCCGTCGCGGGCATTTATGACCTACTCGCGTTGTCAAACTCTTGTCGTGCAAGATGGCAAGCCGTGATGACGTAATTGCGTTCGAAAAACTTTGGTGAGATCACGCAGCAAGATCAAAAATGGCACAGTACACGCAAAACCGGGAGAAAAACAACTCGGCAGGCTCAGAGTCAACGGCGCGCACGCGATATTGTATTTTTCAAGCGCGACCAAGCAAAATATTTTGTAGCTTGCAAATTTGCGGATTTTTGAGAAAATTTGCGCGATTCGCGGATTGCGAAATCGTCAAAAATCCGCAAATTCGCCCGCGAAACGGATTTTACGCCCACGCTTACTTCATATAAAAAAATGTCCATGGACGCAGTACGTGAGCGTGAAGCAGCTGCAGACGAGCTGGTTAAAAACCTACCAAGTATCGGGAGCAATACCGCTACAACAAGCACTGTGGATTCTAATACAAACAACACTGTGAAATACCTCCTAAAAGACCTAGAGAAAAAAATGAAAAACAAGATAACTAAGTGGTGGGAGCACTAATCATTAACTAAATATGTGGAAGCAGGTCGGGTACCACGAGGACTGAGAATACTCCTCGCGCCAAGTTTTGATAATCCCAACCCACTCATGCTCAGAGAATGGGTGGAGAGCAATTTGGAGGCGTCAATGAATTTGGTGCATATACTAATTAAATACGCTGAAATTGATCGTCAGCAACTGTTGGTTGAAATAGAAGCCATAAATAAAGAACTAGATAAATTAGATAAAAAGGACTTTATCACGGACAAGCGTACTGAGATCAATGATCGGCTTAAGAAACATGAGGACAGAATAAAAATTAGGAAAGTTCATGAATTTGCTCGGGATCAAACTGATTACGAGTCTGGACAGATATACACTTTTGCCCGCAAATATGACTCTGCAAAGAAAATGAAACTAAGCGGCAAAAATAAGTTGACTTCTGTGAGCACGGCACAAGCGGTTGCAACAGAGGAGAATCCGGCAACGGCAAGTACTGATACTGAATCTATAACTAGTGATTCCGGCATAGGCAGTGCAGGCACCGATATTTCAATGAACATGCCTATTTTAAGCCTTGAGGAAGAGATTGATTTTTTGGGGGAGGCCAGGAAGCAAACCTTAAGACCAAGGAACATCAATAAGCCAAACGAAAAAGGCGGAACGCAAACAGAAGAGCAAGGCGCCGCCGCAACAAATACAAAGTCAAAGGAGAAGAAGAAAAACTATTGGCGCAAAAAACAAATTTAGATTCATCGGATGAAAGACAATTATCAACTTATCTACAATTGAATTAACAAAGGCAGAAGAACAGCATCTAGCATTAGGCTTACATTTCTGTCCAAGCAATAATTTCAATTATGCTAAAACAAGAATAGATGTATTTTGTTTTATTCGCAAATCAAAATTGAAGACATGTTTTGCTGTAAAAACAGGAACAGAAAAACAAAGTAATACCAAGTAGCAGAATGCTACTGGAGCCTTGTCCAAACTACAGGCATCGGACTTACAAACTTTTCTAACTATACATGAATTGAAAAATGATTCAGGTGTGTCCACCCAACACACACCACATTTGGACTCCACCCAAGAAAGGTTACAACAAATTGATCTCTTACAAAGGGGAGCGGGTGACAGTCCGTATAAACCTAAATCAACATTCCTACCACTCATGCCTAAGGACGCGATTGATACGTTTCATGAATGCGTCACAGAGGAAATCAAAACATTAAATCGTAAAGTGAATTATAAACAACAGAAGTTGAAATACAATCAGGCCCAACTACAGAAGCTGATAAACAGATTAAGTAAAGAAGTAGAAGTGATTATTAAAAAATCAGACAAGGGAGGAAACATAGTGGTATGGCCAAGAAAGGAATATGCTCAAGAGGCGATGAGGCAACTCCATAATGAACAATGTTATTTGAAAACTACCATGAAGGATTACAACAGAGCAAAGGACTCTTTTAAAAGGGAATTGCAACATTGGAAAAGTGAAGGCCTCATAACATTTGAGGAATTTCAATATATGTGGAATGAATATCCAACGCTACCCTTTTTATACCTATTGCCTAAGGTCCACAACAAGGTCACCCAAGTCCCAGGTTGCCCAATCATTTCGGCTATTGGAGGTATGGCTGAAAAAGTGGGCATATATGTGTATTCTTTTTTGCAGGACTTGGTGAAATCCTTGCCCTCTTTTGTGAAGGATACGGGGGATTTCCCTAACAAAATTAGTGACATTAATTGGGAGGAAGATTTGTTGCTTATAACGCTTGATATTGAGTCGCTGTATACCAGCATCGATCACAAATTGGGCTTACGAGCTGTTAAACACTTTCTGGGAGTAAGAGCTTGTGACTATTATCAGCAATACAAAATCTTGGTGGCATTGATAGACTGGTGTCTAAACAATATTTTTTTTTTCATTTGGCAAAAATGTGTATCGGCAAGTACAGGGTGTGGCCATGGGGGCCTGCTTCTCCCCTTGCTACGCATGTTTACACGTGGGCTATAGGGAGGAGCAGGTCCTCATGGCACAACACCAAGAGGTCTTTGAACATAAGATCTCTCACTATTTACGCTACATCGATGATGTTTTTATTGTATGGAATGATGGATTAGACAGTGCTAATGACTTTGTGAAGAGTATAAACAACAATGATATGAACTTGCACTTCACATATCATTTCAGCCATACTAGAATAGAATTTTGAGCATTTTTGTACACAACAATAAACTAGCCACTACAGCGTATAGGAAACTCACGGCAGGCAATGCCACGCTGCACGCTACAAGTTACCATCCTAAGCACTTGATTGCTAGTATTCCGTATGGTGAACTTTTGAGGTTAAAACAGATATGTAGCACCAAGGAAGAATTTGAAAAGTGCAAACTAGACACCTTATCTAGGCTCAGGAAGCGAGGTTACACTAACAAAATGTTAAGTGATGCTGTTAAAAAATCTGACAGTAGAACAAGAGAATCAGTATTACCACATAATGAAATCAGTGACGATGAGGTTATTGAATCTACATCAGATACTCCCAGGCTTATCACAGCCTTCAGTTGGCAGGAGAGAAATTCGTGCCATAGTAAATAAGCATTGGCCGATAGTATTAACAGACAATGTATTGTCAAATAGACTCCTATCAAAACCCACAGTGACCTTTAGAAAAACACAAAGCATGGGGACAGCATTAACTAGAGTTAATCCTGAAACAATTACTAAAGAAACATGGTTGAAACCAAGACAAGGATTTTTTAAATGTGCATCATGTCCCACATGCAAATTTGGAATTAACACATCTCAGTACAAGACCCCGTTTAAAGAGGATGTGATGCGACGCGGGGGCAGAGCTGTGATTTGAAGCACCTCCAGGTGCGTGATTGGCTGTGGCGGCTGCTGCAGCTGGGGAGCCTGGGGCTAGTAGTCCCCCTAATCCTCACTGCGGCCGCTGTGATGGTGTAGCGGCGGCGGGAAAGGAGGACGGAAAGCCCAGCGACCAAACTCGAACAAGGTGAGGTTGTTGTTGGTAGCCCCCTCACGAGTGGAAAATGCCCCCGCTCCACCGGGGCAGAGCTAAGATTTGAAGCGCCTCCAGGCGCATGATTGGCGGTGGCGGCTGCTGCCGCTGGGGAGCCTGGGGCTAGTAGTCCTCCTACTCCTCACTGCGGCTGCTATGATGGTGTAGCGGTGGCGGGAAAGGAGGATGGAAAGACCAGCGACCAAACTCGAACAAGGTGAGGTTGTTGTTGGTAGCCCCCTCACGAGTGGAAAATGATAGATATATAAGATTCTCTTCCTGTAGACTGGATTTTCTTCGAGGTTTTTTTTTCTTCCCCCTCGCTAATGCAGGGTCTATCCTTATTCTTTATTCAGAAAGCTTGTCTTTGATCACTCTCCTCTTCTTTTTTACTTATGCTGTTTTTGTTTTTCACTGTTTTTCTAAATGTGAGCTATAAGCTATGCAAGTAGGAGATGTGGCTGAGTCTGGGCAAGAATGTATAGTAAAAACCTTTGATTAGAAATGTTTATAATAAGGTGTGGTGCAATCTTGAAATGCCTCTGCAGAATGTGATATAGAAGAGGTTGAGCATTGATTAAGAATGTACAGAAAAAGCTTTGTTTTATTATACATAGCAGTATATATTGAATAAGTAGATACGCTATTATGAAAAGATACGCAAAGCCTAAGGAGTGTATGAAGGATCCATAACTCATCTATAGCCCATCGCTATATGAATATACTCAGCACAAGATTTTTTTTTCTTCTGTTTCAGTGAATAAAGGGATAACATGGGGTAAATGGACATTAGATTCGGAAGAGATAATGGTGGTGGGGTGTGGCCAGGTGGGGGACCGGGGGGGGGGGGGCAGCGCACAACCACTTCCCATCACAGAGTACATGTTCCTTAAGCCAGGGGGTTGGTGGTGGAGGGTTGTAGCAGGGTGGGGATGGAAGGGGAGGTTTTCAGGTGGGGTGGTGGTGGGGCGTAAAGGGAATTTTTTTTAAATAATACATGAGTACAGTGTGGTAAAGTGTTCTCAATCAGTTCTTTCTGTATGTCTGATTCAGCGTTGGTGGCTAGAGGGGGGCGTCTATGATGAATTTAATGGTGGCTAGGGGTATCAGGATCGGCACGTTGAATGTCAGGGGCTTGAATTCTTTAAATAAAAGGCGACGGGTAGCACAGGAACTACGGATGCTCCGATGTGACGTAATATGCCTCCAAGAGACACATATAGTTTGTGCCAAGAAGAAATTGCTAGCAGAGCTGGGATTTAATTTACTAGCATGTACCAAACAAGCCTGTACATCTAGAGATGTTGCAATCCTGGTGAAAAAACATATTGGTAACACAGGTAGAACTCTAACCGATGGGTTGGGGAGATGGGCAATTGCAGAATGTGTTGCAGGGTTAACTAAATTCACGTTATGTTCGATATATGGTTCTAATCTAAACGAGGCTGCAACTATAGATTTTCTAAACGTAGAATTAGCAACTTGGCCAGCACCAGTGATCCTATGTGGAGACTTAAATATTAATTTGGCACCAAACATATTATGTAATCAGAATGTGCGATATACTGGTAGGAAACCACAGGTTTTTAAAGCTTTGCAATCATTGTTGCTCGCACATGGGTTGGTTGATGCATGGGCCTCCCTTAGGGGGACTGAAGCTGGATATACTTTTTTTTCTTTTCCCCATCAAAAGTTAGTAAGATTGGATTTTTATTTGCCCCGCAATCGCTGTTAAACCTGGCATCTATTCAGGTGTATCCACGAGTCACGTCGGATAATGGCCCAGTCGTTCTTTCTATAGTGGACACCGGGATAGCTAAAAAACCTAGGGGGTTCTCCTTTGATCACAAACTACTATTCTATCAGCAATTCGTGGACTATATGAAAGAATGGATTGCTGCCTTCGTTAGTATAAATCGTGGGAGTACCCACATTCGGTGTGTTTGGGATGCCTTTAAGGCTGCTTTTAGGGGGGAAGCCCTAAGTTTTGGGCTATACAACCAAAAAAAGTTGGAGGCAGAACTTCAGGAGTTGTATCAGGACCTCATAAGGTCCAAGGAGCTACTCATGCAGGGTATACATACTGGGGCTGATGTTACGGTGTCTACAACTGCGGTAGCCCGTCTTAAAGCTAGAATAAATCTTTACTGGTCTCAGGATGCCGCAAAAAAATTCTTTAATAAATGGCAACTTAAGTACGAGTATGGGGAGGCAAGTGGCAGGTGTCTAGCCCAAAAACTCAGAGTAAGAGAAGCCTCCCAAAGAATTGATAACATCATGAACGCGAATGATTGTTCTATTCAGAGTGAAAGTGGTATATTAGCAGTGTTCAAATATTTTTATGACACACTATATGCGGGAGATCTTTATGACGCTGCTCGGGCAAACAATTTGATACGTCAATACTGTGAGCCAGACCTCATGGCCGATGAGGCAGAAAGGTTAGATGCTCCAATCACGCTGGATGAATTGGAAGCAACGATAAATGGGCTAGCAATTGGTAAGGCGGCAGACCCAGACAAACTACCTCTGGAAATTTATAAATGCTTCTTTGGAGTATTAAAGGGCGGTCTGTTAGCAACAATGAGAGAGACTCAAAAAGGTGCTGCCCCCAAATCTTGGGACGAAGCTTGTATTGTAGTGTTCCATAAGAAAGATAAGCCTGTAAATCTCCCGGCCTCATACCGGCCAATATCACTATTGAATGCGGATGGGCAGATCTATTCAAAGATACTGGCTACTAGGCTAGCTACAGTTATTACCCCATTGGTGTCAATTAAGCAGCATAGATTTATCCCGCATCGGGGCACGACAAATCATGTTAGCCGGGTAATAACATTACTAGATCATGCTAATGCAATGGGGGAGGCGCTGTCTTTAATTTTATTGGATGCCGAGAAGGCTTTCGATCGAGTCTCATGGTGCTTTTTATGGGATGTGATGAGGCGACGTGGGTTTGGCCCACAGTATATCACCACTGTGCAGACACTTTATCATCAACCTGTCGCTAGGATAAGCACCATGGGACTCGAGTCGGAGGCGGTCCTCATCTGGCGTGGCACTAGACAAGGATGTCCAGGCTCCCCACTGCTTTATTTGGATTGGAGCTACTACAAGCGTACTAGATTTAAGGTTTTGGGGCTGCATATAAAGTATGGAAATTAATCAAGAAAATGTATGGGTTGGAGAAAATATCCTGGTATACACCATTGGCGGCTACAAAATTTTTTCCAACTGTATTTTGGGATCGTGTGATCTAAAGGTATCAGGCTGGTCGGAGATCTTTTCTCAGGAAAGGGCCTGAAATCATTTGACCAACTTAGGGAGCAATATCATCTGCCCCGGGTTGATTTTTTCAAATATTTCCAAATCAGGCATTATCTATTGAACACTTGTGGTAATATCCAATCCAATCCTTTGATAGAAGCAAATTGTAAGTCTGCAAGAATTGGCACATTATATGCGCTTATGCTCAGTACTAAGCCTAATGATATGTAGGAGCAAAATCATAAATGGGGGCATAGACTGGGGCCACAGGATATACATCTAGACACTTCTATTGGATTAGCTACCCAATTATTTTTGTCTGCTAAACTTTCTGCACAACATTTTAAATCTATCTTTAATCTTTACTAAACTCTGGATAAGATCTCGAAATGGAGTGGGGATCAAACAGGGAAATGCTTTTGATGCGGGTTCCCCGCGGCAGACGATGTGCAAATTTTTTATGCGTACCCATCTTTAACTAGATTATTGGAGCAGCTGGAGAAGTTTCTAACAGAAATCTTAGGAGTTTTAACGCATTAATCCCCCATCCAGATTTCGTGAGGGGTAGAGATGGGACCTGCAGCTGTAGGAATTTCAAATCAGCGTGTATACTTGATTTTCTTAGCCACAGCCGTATTAGGATTGTGTATAGCCTCTGTTTGGTTGCAAAAAGAACCGCCTACATTCGAGGCTTGGCGGGCTAGGTCTTTTGCTATGTTTAATATGGAGCATAGTCTGTATGCCCTTAAAGGGCACCGAAAAAAGAAGCTGGGGCGGCAAATCTGGTGTGCAGTTTTGACTTATTTGGATCTTGACATTTAAACTCTGACTATCTGGTCCGCTAATTTTTTGTTTTCTTTCTTTCTTCTTTTTGTGTGATCCTGGTAATTTTATTTGCTCTCCTTGATTATATGTCATTTTTTGAAACTTCTTTCTGTAAGTTGTTAGGTGGTATGTAATCAATTTGAATCTGCTGACTCATGTATTTTCAATGCAAAATTTTTTTTTTTTAAATAGAAAAATTTCCATGTGAAACCAGACAATGTTTGCCTATGAATAGAAATTCAAGTTACTGTAAGTATGGTTACATTTACTTTTCAGGGTTGGTCCTGGGCTCAAAGATGCAGCACTGACGTCTCTCGTGATAACAGATGAGTATATCGGAATTCGTACTCCGGCTGATTTTAGAGGAATATTTCGCTCAATAGTAAAGGAACGGTCGGGCCTGAGGACACGTGTGCAAACACGCCCTGTGGCGCGTTATAGGTTCGGGAATATATTCCTCTTCAATCCTGAGGTCACCTGTGAGCCAACTAGCCCACCAGGAACCTTCAATGTGCGCCAGGGGGCTGCGTTGCAGAGAGGTGTAAAGAGGCCACGCCCTTTTCTACACCTCTTTGCAACACAGCCCCCTGGCACTTTTTCAGAGGAGGAAGTAATTCCCCTCGCATACTGGGGGTCCCTGGGGGCCAACTAGCCCACCAGCAACCTCCAGTATGCGCCAGGGGGCTCCATTGCAGAGAGGTGTAAAAAGGGGCATGGCCTCTTTACACGTCTCTGCAAGGGAGCCCCCTGGCCCATACTGGAGGCTCCTGGTGGGCTAGTTGGCCCCCAGGGACCCCCAGTATGCGAGGAGAATTACTTCAACCTCTGCAAACCCGCCAGGGGGCGTGTTTTCAGAGAGGTGCAGGGAGGGGGCGTGGCCTCCTCACGATCCCATAGTTTAAAAACAAAAAACACTTTTAAGAAGGGGGATTAAATGCTAATTCCTAACTATAACGAGTGTTAAACCTATGGTTTTTCAGTGAATTGTATTAGCTGTTTTTTATAACTAATATTTTTTTTCACAAGAATATTTTTTTCAATGTATTTTTACTTTTTTTTCATATTGTCTTGGGGCGCTCAGGGTCCGCGCACCGGTAATCTCACCCAAGAGCGCAGCGCGAGCGCCATTTCCTATATCTACATACACAATGGAAGAGATGATGTGAAAGTAGAAACTGCCAGATTATTGAAGCCTTCCGTGTTCAATTATTGATGAGCTATTGTATTGAAGTAGTTTAATAATAAAAAGAAAAAGTGACAGTGTGTGAGTATCTCTATAGGTGTATGAGTGCTTATGATAGTGTTGTATTGATGAGTGACTGTATGTATGAGTGATTCTATGGGTGAATGAGTGGATGTGTGTGTACACTTAGGAATCAGTGAGTGTGTATGTAGTAACTGGTATTGGTGTGTCAATGGTTTCTGGAATGGTAGTCTGTGTTTAACACTAGATATATCAAAAGTTAGATTAGAGTGTGAGGAGGTGCATCGTATTATCACATGAATGAGGTCATCAGTGATGTCATGTGAGATGTCATCAGTGATGTCATTTGAGATGTCATCAGTGATGTCATCAGTGATGTCACTGACCATGTCATGAATGATTTAATATGTGACATCATCAGAAGTGGATTGCGGGTGCGCAAGTTATAGTGAGTCCAACTAACTATAACGTGGGAATTTCAATGGTTTTGTATGAGTAAAATGTCCAGCTAACTATAACTGGTGTGAAACCTATTTTTTTTTCAGTGAATTTCGAAGGTTTTTTAAATGCTTATTCCTAACTATAACGAGTGTTTAACCTATGGTTTTTTCAGTGAATTTCAAAGGTTTTTTAAATGCTGATTCCTAACTATAACGAGTGTTAAACCTATGGTTTTTTCAGTGAATTTCAAAGGTTTTTTAAATGCTAATTCCTAACTATAACGAGTGCTTTTTAAATGCTAATTCCTAACTATAACGAGTGTTAGACCTATGGTTTTTTCAGTGAATTTCAAAGGTTTTTTAAAATATAATTCCTTTGTATATCGAGTTTGTAACCTACGATTTTTAAACTGTTTTTTTTATTACCTGTTTTTTATAACTAATATTTTTTTTTTACAAGAATATTTTTTTCAATGTATTTTTACTTTTTTTTTCATATTGTCTTGGGGCGCTCAGGGTACGTGCACCGGTAAGCTCACCCGAGAGCGCAGCGTGAGCGCCATTTCCTATATCTACATACACAATGGAAGAGATGATGTGAAAGTAGAAACTGCCAGATTATTGAAGCCTTCCGTGTTCAATTAATGATGAGCTATTGTATTGAAGTAGTTTAATAATAAAAAGAAAAACAATAGTGCTTGAGTTAGTACTGGTAGTTCTATGCATTAAGACATGCAAAAGTTCCTTTGAAGAATAAGCGCTAGAAAATAAGTAACATTGCTGAATTATTCAACTAAGTGACTCTCCTTAGTCCGCACAGTTACTTTAGAGTTCAGGAAGAGACTCTAAGGCTCTTGGAGGGTTTCCTGTCAAAGAAAATGCGCTTGTAAACTGAACATTAAATGTACAGAAGGTGTACAGCTGAAGGTCTGTGGCGTGCCGTCAACAGGACTCAGCAGCTAGGTATTTTCATAAGTTGAAAGTAGGCCTGGGCGGTAATTTCCGTTCCGCTCGCGGAATGTGGGTAATTTCATGTTCCGCGAAGAACGCAAAATTGCCCAAAACTCTGCTTTCCGCGACTTCGTGAAATATTTTGCTTGTCTGTGTTCACAGAATGCGTGTTCGCGAGATATTTCCCCCCAAGCACGCAAACAGCGATTGCAAACAGTAAAAAAGCAATGCAAACAAGCAATTCCGCGTGTTCGCGGAATTTCTGTGTGTTCGCGGAGATTTTTTACCGTTTCACAGAGATTTGCGTAACGCGATTACGCAAATTCCGCCCACCCCTAGTTGAAAGGTAGCGCACTGACAACAATGACTATAATAAACGTACTTCTCTGTGAGGGTTAATGACTTCAACAGCAATTACCAACTCACGAGACTCTGAATAAGAGATCCCAACAACGAACTCATTCACCAGCCAATGAACGCTGACTCCCGCTGCGAGATTAACTGCCAGAAGGTGTCAGACGGAGATACGTTAGCAGCTAATAAACTCCCCTGACAGAATTTGTAAGAAGAGCGGATGAGAAACACAATCGCTGACTTCAGAAGGACAGTTGAAGTGCGCTGTGCGATTAGCACACAAGAGCGAACACCTTGTGCCCTGCTCTATCTACCCAAAACACTAGACTGCAACTAACAGGAGGAGGAACACACCGCAACGGCCGCTATATTGGTGACATAGTGGAACCAGAAATTCTCTAGAAAGAGAATCGGCAAAGCCGATTCTACGGATAATTAACAACCCTTTTGCAATTAGGACTTAAGTGGGGGTGGAATGGGCTTTCAAACCGGCCAATGCTTACAACCACAACCAAAACATGCCTTAGAACCCCTATGAACAGGCTTAATTGTCTCAATCTATGGCTTCTTTTCAGTGGGAAGCTGGGAACCCTTACCTTGGTTCCCTTGGGGATTACTTTGGGGCCCTTTTTGGAACACCTTCTGTTCACCCTTGTCCCCCCACTCTTCTGGTGGGGACTCTGCCCACCTTTGGTGTAGTCTCCCAGATGACCTTTTTGGACCCTGGTACTGACCCAGCGATCCGCCTCCACAGCAAGCTTCTGTGTAAGCATGGGCGTAAAATCCGTTCCGCTCGCGCAATTTGCGGATTTTCGGTAAATTCGCAATCCGCGAACTCTCGCAAATTTGCTGAAAATTCGCAAATTCGCACACGCAGCGGATTTTTTTGCTTGGTGATACAATATTGTGGCGTGCGGTGTTCACTTACCGTCATTCAGCGTTTGCAGAGTTGTTTTTCTCCATATTTTGCTTGTGCTGCACCATTTTGGATCTTGCTGCGGGATTCCGCGGGAGTTTGGCAACCGCGATTACGTCATAGCGGCTTGCCACCTTGCACAGCACGCATCGCGAGAGCTCGCAATTGCGAACACGTAGATGCGGCGGGCAGCAACAATCTCGCACTCGCGAAATTGCAAAATTTGCAATTCTGCACAAGTAATCCACCAGCAAGCAGCTTAAACCTTCTGAAAATGATGATTTTTATCAGGTTGACAATTGCCTGCACTTTTTTTTGCAAGGAGTCCATTTTGGGGGGGGGGGTGGGAGGAAGGAAGTGCCCCACAGTCTCCAACTTCCTGTTGCTCCTCCCAGTGCTTTCTTCATGTGCTGGTCACTTTCATTTGGATCTTGACCTGGAAGGATTACTTTTTGTGGATGCTGCTGGATATTTGGATTTGAGGCCTTTTTGACTTTCTTTGGATCACTTTTGGATTAGAAATTTCACAAGTAAGTTTGTTTGGGGCATTACAGTTGCTGCAACTACAATTTTGGAATTTTCGATTTTTGGGCTGTTGTTGGGGCCTTTTGCCAAGGTGTACTCAGTGGTGGATGGACTGAGTCTTTCTGTGGGGTCTCTTTAATGTAAACATCATGGAGGGCATGGATGGCATGGGATTGTGCTGATTTTTGTGTGTTTTTTTATTTTTTTGGCTGCTGTTGGGTCCTTTTGCCCAGGGGTAGTGAGTGGTGCATGGACTGAGTCTTTCTGTGGGGTCTCTTTAATGTAAACATCATGGAGGGCATGGATGGCATTGGATTGTGGGGATTTTTGTGTGTTTTTTTATTTTCTTGGGGTGTTGATGGGGACTGGCCATGTGGGTGGGGGTCATTTTGAGTGCTGGTACAGGCAGGCCCTGGCCATGTGCTGGGGGGCAAGGGGCCATTTTGAAGGCAGGCAGTGTTCTCAGGCCTGCACCCATTTTGCCTAGCTTTCATCCATTATGCCCAGGGGTAGTGACTAGTGACTGGTGCATGGGCCTAGTCTTTCTGTGGGGTATCTTGAATTTAAACATCATGGAGGGCATGGATGGCATGGGATTGTGCTGTTTTTTGTGTGTTTTTCGATTTTTTTTGGCTGCTGTTGGGGCCTTTTGCCCAGGGGTAGTGAGTGGTGCATGGACTGAGTCTTTCTGTGGGGTCTCTTTAATGTAAACATCATGGAGGGCATGGATGGCATTGGATTGTGGTGATTTTTGTGTGTTTTTTCCGATTTTTTGGGGTGTATAACTGATGTTCCTCTGTCTTCCATTGCTTTTAGGTGCACAAGAGAACCACCAGTGCCAGGAAGAAGTCCTGCAGCGGTGTGTGCAGCATTTTGTCATGCAACATCACGTGTGGCCACAGACAAGACAACTCTGCAACTCGTGCAACTGCGGCCTGCTGTTCTGACATCTGAAGAAGATGGCCCCAAAAAAAGTTCCCCGTAACTCCTCTAGCAAGAAAGTTGCCAGTAAGGAGCAGAAGAAGCAAGGCGACACTTACCAAGGAGACTGGTGTGCCGCCCGCCACATTTTTGGGAATAAAAAAAAAAGTACGCCTGCAGCAGCAGCGGGATCTACTGGGGACCAAGCTGGGAGCAGCACCCCCGCTCCATTTGGCTCAGTGCCACCACCACCACGCCAACTTAAGTCCAAGCCCTTGAGTGTTTTAGAGGCAGCCAGTCTAGTTTTCAATCACCATCGACCAGTGATGTTGGCTCATCGCAAGAAAGTAGCAGCATCCCTCAATCAACACAGGTTGTTGTAACTCATCTGACAAGTGTTCAACAACCACAGCCGCAACAACAACCACATGTGCAAGTACAAGCCCAAGTACATGTGGAAGGAGAGGCAGCGCAAGGATATGCGCAAGCAGAGGTGCATGGAGCGGCACAAGTGCCCACAATAGTTGTTCCTCCCGAAGTAGGGGCACATCAGGAAATCGACATTCAAGCTGAGGTATCATTTGAGGAAGCCACTCCTCCTGATCATTCATTGTCTTCCAGATCTCTAGCAAGGAAAAGAAGATCAAGGATGGTGTCTACATCTTCTTCAAGACCCCTTCCTTCTGATGATATGGATGACAATTGGGAACCACCACGGTCGTCTGAGAGTGAGGCACACCATGATCTGACAAATGTAGCTAAGCGTAAAAGGAAGGTCCCCGAAACTCTCCTACTTTTGGAGTGTGATGATGACGCTGAAGAAGAAGTGACGTATACTCCTGCTGATGAAGACTCTCACGACGACGACGCCGTCATCATAAACTTCACTGCAGCCCCAGCGGGCATGCAGCAAACAGACATTTTTACCCTAGCCCGAAAAGCTGCTGAGCGTGATGTTGTCGATGAGGCAATGGGACCACCACCAATGCAGTTAACTAGTACACCACCACCTACCGCTTCCATATTTTCTCGCTAGAAGGGACCTCCTTCCCCCTCGACCTCCATTTCCTCAATTAGTGGTGCTGCAAGTGCACAACGTAGTAAAGTTCGGCAACACACATCCTCCACTTCATCTGGCATTTGCATGACCAGTATCGCCTCCTGCGCCCCCCACAGACATTTGAAGTCCGCAGTTTGGGACTTCTTTAGTGTTAGTACAACAAGGGAAAACATAGCCATTTGTACCATTTGTAAGCTTGCAGTTAGTCGTGGTAAGCTTGGTACCAACTATGGTACCGGAGGCCAGAGAGGACATCTTGAGAGACAGCACACTGTCAAATGGCATGCGCACCTAAAGGAGATCAAGGAAGCCCGAATTGCAAATCAACAAACTGTATCCATTGATGTTTCATCTGATGATGACGAGAAGGAAGAAGCGTCAAACATTTCTTCACTTACACCCAGTACCCCTGTCAGCAGCACACCCCCTGCAAGATATATGAGCCACACTAAGAGTGTGGGAGAGAGTGAGAGACCAATGCGAAAAAGTTCATCATCACCGAGCGTAACTGGGTCGAAGAAGTCATCATCATCATCATCCCGTAAAATCATGGTCCAGCCCACCATTAGAAGCATGTTGTTTTCAGATGCGCCATTTGAACGCAATCACCCAATGACGCGTCTGTATAACACTAAGCTGGCTAAAATGCTAGCTCTGGACCGTCTCCCTTTTTCCTTTGCGGAAGGAGTTGGTTTTCTTGAATTAGTGGCAACGCTCTGACCTAAATGGAAGGTTCATAGCCGGTTCTATTTTGCCAGAGTTGCGGTTCCAGCACTACATGAAGATGTGCTGGAGGTGATTGGGGCAGCTTTGCAGAAGAGTGCTGTTCACACTATACATCTGACAACAGACATGTGGACCAGTTGCGCAGCCACTGATTACATGTGCATCACTGCACGCTGGGTCTCTTTTTCAGGGGTACAGCAAAGCTAAGGGCAGGTGTTGACCCGGACAAAGTTTTTAAAGCTGCTCGGAAACATGCAACACTAGCAATGTTTGGCATGGAGAAAAGTCATACAGGAGAAAACATTTTGCAGGAGTTTAACACAAAAGTCTTTCAATGGCTGTCCCCAAGAAAACGCAAGATTGGTTATGTTTCCACGGATAATGGCACCAATGTAGTTAAGGCCATGGATATGGGTAACTATTTCAGAGTGCCGTGTTTGGCGCACTGTATAAACCTGGTTGTTAAAAAATTCTTGAGTGAAGAAAGTCCAGTGTGCGAGTTACTGACCACCTGCCGAAGAATGTGCACACATTTCAGCCATTCTTTTAAGGCCCGGAAGCATCTGAGCGGCCTGCTACATCAACGTAAACTGCCAGTGAAAGCACTCAATCAAGAGGTGGCAACATGTTGGAACTGAACCTTCTACATGCTTGAGCGTCTGTTTGAGCAGTGTGAGGAAGTCGATCAGTATTTCTTTACACAGGGTGCAGCTATGAAGGACCTGAGGATACATGCGGAGCAATGGAAGCTAATTCAAAGCCTGACAGACATGCTTCGTCCTTTTGAGGTCTTCACGCGTGCAGTCAGCAGGGAGGACTGTAATTTGGGAAAAGCTATCCCATTGTTGCGCATGCTAGAGCACCAACTGAAGGCGGTGTCTTCTACATTTCAAAAAGATGAAAAAAAGCAAGAAGCTTTTAATTTGGCGGAGAAATTATTAGAGCGCCTACTTTGCGATGAACGTCTTCAAAAGATCCACACAGAACAGCATTACATTTGTGCTACTATTCTGGAACCACGGTACAAAAAGGCACTGGCAGGCAGAGTATTCTTTCCTTTTGATGATGCAGAAGTTTCAAAGTACAAACGTTGGCTAGCTGTGTCAGCCATGAGGTTTGAAAGAGAACGGCAGGAAATTGAAGGAAAAGGCAGTACATCAGCATCAGTAGGCCATCCAGAGTCAAAAGAATCCACTTCTGCACCTGTGGCTGTGGCAGAAGTGAGTGATTTTCCCTCTCAGTCGTTAAAGACACCAGCAACCGGGTCATCTGCACCAGACACAACAGTAACATTGTGTGAAGAAGAGGATTGGCTAACTCAGCTTGGGTTTGCTTCTCAAAAGGTCCCAGCAAAAAGTAAGCAAAGTGGAGGAACCGTGGAGAACCTTGAGTCGATGGTGCAGGACTATCTGAATGACTCAACAGAGGTCTAGGTTCATGATGATCCATTGGCGTATTGGCATGGGAAAAAAGAATTGTGGCCAGAGATCTCCAACCTGGCTATAAATTACTTGTCTTGCCCACTCGCAGGTGTGCCTTCTGAACATGTTTTCAGTGCTGCTGGTGGCATTGTAACTTGCAAAAGGACCCGCCTCGCGCCCAAAAATGTGGAGAGGTTAACAATGATCAAGATGAATCAGCACCTCATACCACGAGATTACAAAATACGGGAATACACGCAGGGAGAAGACGAGGAGGGCACCAACTTAGATAAGGGAAGTTCTTCTCTGTTAGGTGACCTACTCACGCCTGAATTCGCAGAGTATGAGGACAAACTCTTCTTCCCTGACACCGAGCCCTGAAAATGAGCCAATGAATCAATAATTTTCTATTTCATCCTTATTCACTTTTATTCCTGTGTGTCTGTCTTTCTTTGTTTTGCAAAATCTATATATAAAAAAACTTTAATCACCTAATCACAAAAACAAGCCCATCAGCAGAACTGTCTTCACTTATTTGCTTATTGATTTGAAGGTGCCGCAGTCTGCATTCCTCGGGTTCACAAGATCACAAGAACATGCTCCTCTATCCTCCACCTCCAGACTCCTATTTCCCTCAAAGCAGATGGCTGGATTATGCCCAATGAAGAAAGACTCTGCACTTGTGGGGGTGTTCTACTTCTTTGCGGGTGAGTTGACGGTCTGGCGCCATTGCTGGGAAGGTCTAATACCGGATAAAAGTGTTTTGGAGAAAATCAGAGTTGAAAACGTTTTTGCCTTTTTGCTCACGATCATGTTTTCGGGGGCCTGTTTGAGTGGGTTCCTGGTGTTTGGGGGTGGGTTTTGGGGTCTGGGAGCACTGCTGGCACAGTCTAATGTTGATTGCATTTGTTTTCCAGGACATCCATGGTGGAAAAGTTGAGTTATGACCTAGCTGAACAGCGCGTTTGGACATAAGGCCGAAAAATATTGTAAGTATGAGATGTTCCATTTTTGCTTTTTGCCTGTTTGGGGGTGTTGTGCTTTTTTGCCGGTGGGTTGGCGGGTCTTGGGGCATTGCTGGGAAGGTCTAATACCGGATAAAAGTGGTTTGAAGACAATCAGAGTTGAAAAAGTTTTTGCCTTTTTGCTCACTATCAGATTTTTGGGGGCCTGTTTGGGGGGCTTCCTGGTGTTTGTGAGTGGGTTTTGGGGTCTGGGAGCACTGCTGGGTATGGATACTTTTTATTGCAAGAGGTTTGAAGCAAATTAATGGTGGCAAAGGGGAGTTAGGGACTAGCTGCAGAGCGCGCATGGAGTGATTTCGGAAATTTGCCTGAAAATTACTAAGTCCCCATTTTTGTAGTTTTGCTTTTTGGCTGTTTGGGGGTCTTCTACTAGTTTTCGCCTGGATTGACGGCTCTGGGGCCATTGCTGGGAATGTCTAATACCGGATAAAAGTGGTTTAGAGAAAATCCATGAGGAAAACGTTTTTGCATTTTCTGACATTTCGCTCACTTTAGCATTTTCGGGGGCCTGTTTGGGGGCTTCCTGGTGTTTGTGGGTGGGTTTTTGGGTCTTGGAGCAACACTGGGTATGGATATTTTTGATTGCAAGTGGTTTGAAGCAAATCCATGGTGGCAAAGGGGAGTTAGGGCCTAGCTGCAGAGCGCGCGCGGAGTGATTCTGGAATTTTGCCTGAAAATTTCAAAGTCTCCATTTTTGTAGTTTTGCTTTTTGGCTGTTTGGGGGTTTTCTACTTGTTTCCCTCTGGGTTGGCGGCTCTGGGGCCATTTCTGGGAAGGTCTAATACCGGATAAAAGTGGTTTGGACACAATCGGAGCAGAAAAAGATTTTGCACTTTTGATCACTTGCCTGTCTTTGGGTTGCTGTTTGGCGGGCTTTTAGGTTGTTGTGGGTGGGTTTTGGGGTCTGGGAGCACTGCTGGCACAGTCTAATGTGGATTGCATTTGTTTTTCAGGAAATCCATGGTGGAAAAGGGGAGTGAGGGCCTAGCTGCACAGCGCGTTGAGTATGAGATTTTCCATTTTTGCTTTTTGCCTGTATGGGGGTGTTCTGCTTTTTTGTGGGTGGGTTGGCAGGTCTTGGGGCATTGCTGGGAAGGTCTAATACCGGATAAAAGTGGTTTGTAGAAAATCCATGCTGAAAAGCGTTTTGGCACATTAACGTAGGGCTCGTTAGGGTTAGCACTAGCAGCAGGATTGCATGTGTTTCGGGGTGTTCTAGATTTTTGCAACTCAGTTCTGGGGTCTTAGAGCACTCGTGGGAATGTGCAATTTTGGTTGCAAGTGGTTTGAAGAAAATCCATGGTGGGAAAGGGGGGATTTGGCCTAGTTAAAGAAAGCGTTTGCCACTATTCTTCACTTAGGGCTCGTTAGGGTTAGCAGTATTGTATTGCATGTGTTTGGGCTGGGGGCTGTTTGTGGGGGGGTTTGCGAGTCTTGGAGCGATGCTGGGTATGGATACTTTTGCTTGCTTGCAAGTGGTTTCAATACAATCCACGGTGGGTAAGGGGGGATTTGGGCCTACTTTACTTTCAAAGTAAGTACTGTCACCATTTTTCTACTAGGCCTCGTTTTTTGAGATCTGATGGGGGTCTTCTACATTTTTGCGACTGGGTTTAGTAAGGGTCTGGGAGCACTCCTGGGAAGGTCTAATTTTGTTTGTTTACAGTACACCTAGCTTGAGGGGAATGATCCGCTAAATTAATTCGCCCATACTTATTTATCCTTCAAAAGGAGACTCAGATAGAATACGCACTTTCAAAAATATTGTACTGTCTATTAGGAAACTCAAAGTGTGACTTTTTGCACTACACAGCGTACATACCTTATATTTATTTGTCAGTGGTGTTCTAATATCACTTCCTGTTTTTCCATCAATAATTACAGGCCGGGTTTCAGTCTGTGCAATGGGAAAAAAAGGATGAAGTCAGGCTTCACATTAGCGAGCCGCAATTCAGCATCCGCCAGGCAGGCAGTGGACAGGGTGTCTTCTGGTCACCAACATTTCATTTTATTTTTATTAAGAATTGCAGAGTAGGAAAGCAGCAAGTATAACATAAGATATCTTAATGACTTCAGTTGACAAAAACAGTATAGCGATGCCACTTGATAGTACAAAAGGATGCAATTTTCTGTTTAACATGACTAACAAGAACTTAGGTGTTCGTCAGTGTAGTTTCTAATGGAACAAACATTACAGCATTAGAGTAAAAAAAAAAAAAACATACATAATTCTGCTCTTCAGGGTCAACAAACAGTAGCCGGGCAAGTTTGTAGCGTGATGACCACAGCCAAAGGGAGGACCATACCTTCGCTGATGTAGTAACCAACGGGGCAGTAAGGAAAAGCTCAAGGAGTCTCGCCCAACACAGCATCCACCCAAGCCACAACGCGGCACGTCAGACCAATTAGAGTAGGGAAGGGCTCTCAGATTTATGTCACTACCACGGGAACGTGGTGGTTGGGCTATGCCGGACCTCAAGTTGTATTGCTGGGCAGCCGCATTACAACAAATGACAAGTCTTCTGGGAGGATTCGAAATGGAAGCAGTACACCATACCGGATCCGCCGAGATTTATGGATTGATCTTAGGAGATGAGGTTGAGAATGTATTATTGAAGCAAATGGAGCCGCGCTTCTTTAAAGCCATTAAATCTAAGACAGTGGATGCAGCATATAAGATCTGGCAGGCATTTAAGAAGAGCTTTGGCATGGGCAGATTTAACGCCCACATTAGACTGGCCAATAATCTTACATTACCACAGGATATATTCGGAGACTCAACTTTTAGGGAGTGGGTAAGGCTTGGGATTAGGAACGTGGGGGATCTTATAGGCGCTGAGGGTATTCACCAATTCTCAGTACTGGAAGGGAAGTTTGGAATGAACTCAAGAAGCTTTTTCAAATATTTACAAGCAAGAAGCTTCCTCACAGGCAAGACAGGGGGAGAGAGGGGTTTTGAATATAATATAATATTGCAGGTCATCGAGGAGAGGCAAGGATGCACGATTAGAAGATTGTATGCAGAGCTTATTAACAATAGGGATGACGATTTGGAGAAGGTAGAACTGAAGTGGATTAACAGAATGGGGATAGAGCGAGGGGTGTTCGGGAAATCATTAAAGTATGGCAATGAAATTCTATGCTCCTCAGCTTTGCAAGCACAGCATTTTAAAACTCTGTATATGCTGTACTATACACCTGCTAAAATAGCTCAATGGGGGGGAACACAGGGAATAACATGCCCCAGGTGTGATAGTAATGAGGGAGATATAATACATATGTATGCTGCTTGCCCAGTCTTACGACCACTGATAGAATCAATGGAGGTATTCATGGATAAAACACTTAAACTGCAAATTAAGATAACTCCAGAACTGGTCATGCTAGGGGTCACAAGCGATGACACTTGTCGTAATCATGAATATTTTATATTCGTAGCAATGGCAGTTTATTGTCTATGTATTGCGACAGCCTGGAAAGATAAAACACCACCTCTGTTCCAGCAATGGGTAGCCAGGCTATTGCATAGCTATAATTTAGAGAATTCAATTTATGCCAGGCGGGGAAAGAAAGGGAGAGTAATGGGGCAACAAATATGGGCTCCAATTAATAAATGGAGGGAAGGGGTGGGATAAGACTATCAGATATTATTGTGTTCTTGGAATGTACAGATTATAACCTTACATGAATACTGTTTCAACTTGACACCAGCTCCCCCTCCAATATAATTTTTTTAAATGCTTTTCCTCTTTTTTTTCTCTCTTTCTCTCTCTCTCTCTTTCTAATGTATCTCCTCCTTTATTTCTCCTTTTTTTACTCAGTTTGTTTTTATCTTTACTATACTTGTCCTCCATATCACATATTGTTTATCAATAACTGTGTAATGTGCAAATAATGTTTGTTATGTAAAATTATGGATTGTCTATATGGTCTGCCCCAGGCCCGAGCTCAAAGGAAAACTGTCCTTCGGGGGAGGTGGGAGGGGGGAGGGGGGGTTAAAATGTATGAAAATTTTAATAAATTAAAAAAAAAAAAATAGAGTAGGGAAGGATACACAGCAACAGGTCAGGGCTGCGTAGCTGGGCTCACAGGCGCAGTAGCAGGTGGGGTCGATCTGTCACGTGACCACTGTAGGAAAGGCTCCCAAATGTCTCTTGGGCGCGCAGTAGTCGGCATTAGTTCCCAGTAGGCACCCAGTTGCGCGTGGCCATATGCAACATCTGTCAGCCAGTCATTGAATTTGGGCTTTATTTTCTGCCCCCAGCTGATGGCCACACGTCTTTTGGCATATACCAGCAATAATGCATGCAACTTTCGACTCTTAGGCGCAGTGTTCTCAACCCACCCCAAAATGCCCAGGAGTGGAGACGGGGCATCCCCTCTGTCCAGGATTTGATTAATAGCATCAAAGATTGCAGCCCAGTACTCAAATAGCGCCGGGCAATGCCAAGCAACATGCAAAAATGAAGCACCCTCCTCACCACATTTCCAACACCTGTCATCATCCCTGAGGCCCATGCGGTGGAGAGACATGGGGGTACAGTAGAATCTGTGGAGGAACTTGAAGTATACAAGTTTGGGTTTGTAGTTTGGGAAGGGTACCAATAGCTGCCTGCAGCAGAAAGACCACTGCTCGTCAGTCAATGGCGTCTCCAGCTCAGCGCTCCACATCTGCTGTGACCTGGGCACCACTATTGGGGATTGTTCCAGCATGGAGTTGTAAAGACGCGACACAAGATTCTTTCGGGATGCTCTAGCTAAAATGTTTTGCAGCGCTTGCAAGTGAGGTGGCTCTTCAGGGAAGGTGTCCCACAGTGCCTTACATGCAGATTTAAGCTCATGATGTGTGAATTTGTCACTAAAGGACAACGGGCCATCTTCAGTTGCAGTGGGCAAGGCCAGAAATGTACCTGAAGGATAAATGTCTGCAAAGGTGCGCAGGGTGGTGCCAGCAATGGAGATCTCGCCGCCACTGACCTCTAGGCATGGAAGCATGGGATTGTGTCTGAGGGGTATAGCAGGCGCATATAACAGGGGCATGGAAGCTCGTTTTAGCAACTCCCTCCAAGTCCAGCGGAGCATATCAGCTGGGTCAATGTCCTGTGACGGCCTGGGAGCCCTTCGGTACAGGGCCACACTGAGCGGGAGCGGAGAAACCATGTCAATTTCCACTGCTACGTGCGGCTGGTAAGACGTGGGATAAGCCCAAAAGTGTAGGTACTGGGCGTATAAGTGCATGTCCGGAGCTCCTAACTCTCCCTGTCTCAGTGGAAGTGTCAGTAATGCCCATGACAGTCTAGCCTGACTCCCAGCCCAAACCAGGGCCAACAGGTGGGAGCGCAGGCATGTGTAGAAATACTGTGTCAGTGGAAGCGGGACGTTCGTGAATAGATAAAGGAACTTAGGCAACACAATAATTTTTATCAATGCGATTCTACCAGCCAAAGAGAGGGTCAGTTTGGACCAAATCGCCACTTTGCCTTCCAGCCAGGATATCGCCCTACCAAAATTAAGATTCCAGATCTCCTGAATCTTTTGACTGATCCAAATGCCCAGGTATTTAACCTCATCTGCTTCCCATCTGAGGGGGTAATCTGAGTGTACCTCTGTGGTGTTGTCAGTAAGAGGGAATGTGACCGACATGGACCAGTTTATGGAGATGCCAGACAACCCCCCAAACCTAACAAACTCACGCAGCAGCGGATTGAGATTGTCATTGGGGTTATTGACGTATAGAGTGACATCGTTGGCGTATAGGAAGATGAGTAGGCTGCGAGTGCTTAGGGCGATGCCCCTGGCAGTATGGTGTTGTCTAATCCTAGCGGCAAGTGGTTCCATAGCGATGGTGAACAGGAGTGGGGATAGCGGACACCCCTGTCTAGTACCCCAGGAGATCGGAAATAAATCAGAAATCATGCCGTTTATTCTTATTCTGGATCTGGGGGCGGTATAGAGTAATCGAATCAGATTGACAAATAATGGGCTGAACCCCATACGCTCCAGGATGGTAAAGAGGAACGACCACTCAAGGGAGTCAAAAGCTTTAGTAGCGTCAAGAAACACCACAGCCGCCTGTGTGTCTGGATGTAGGTAATGCAGTGCTGAAAAGACCGTTCTTAGGTTATGTGTGGTAGCTCGGCCTGGTATGAACCCCGATTGGTCCGGGAGGGCCACGATTGGGAGCAAGGGCTGGAGGCGATCCGCTATTATCTTTGCATATATTTTGACATCAACATTATTTAATGACAGGGGTCTATAGGAGTCCATACATTTGTCGTCTTTGCCAGGCTTTAGCAGCGTGATAATAAAGGCCTCTCTCATCGAGTCTGGCAGCACACCCACCTCCTGCGCCTCCACAAACACAGCATGCAAGCACGGAGCCAGCTCCTCTGCATACGTTTTGTAAAAAGCTGCTGTGAGTCCATCCGGACCCGGCGCCTTATTGAGTGGTAGAGCCTTGATGGTAGTGGCAATCTCCTGCACCGTCACGGGGCGGTCCATATACCGCCTGTGAGCATTATTAAACCACACAAGTGCTATAGACTCCAAGAAGGACTCTAGCGCCTCTTTGGATACGTTGTGTGTGGATTCATATAGTTTAGCATAGTAAGTGGTGAAGGACTGTAATATTTCCTGTTTGCCCATCGCCATTTCCCCTGTGTTGTTAATTATAGTGTGCACCTGCGTGGGCGGGGGGGTGGAGTTAATCATTCTGGCTAGTGTGCGGCTTGGTCTGTCTCCCTCACCATATCTACGGGCTTCAGCTTGTTTCCCAAGGAATGTTAGCTCGCGCTGCGCCTTATCAGAAAAATCCAGTAGTTTGGCCTTGATCTGTGCTGCCAACTCAGGTGTCGGATTCGCACAGAATGATTGTTCGAGAACCCTAAGTTCACTTTCCCTCGCCGCCAATGTGTTTCTGGTAGACTTCAAAACCCCCGCCCTACGCGCAATACATTGCCCACGTATCACAACCTTAAAGGCATCCCAGAGGACTGCCTCAGTTCCGAACGTGCCTGTGTTGGTGGCAAAGTAGTCGACGATATCTTGCCGGATCTCTTCAGTGAAGGCTGCGTCCTGAAACGCATCTGGCGGAAGTCGCCATGTAAAGGCTCTATTAGGGACTCCCGGAAAGTCTAGCTCTAATAGACAGGGAGCATGGTCGGACAGGGACCGGGCCAGTATATCCACTCTTACCGTCCAAGTGGCCACGTCTGCTGACACCAACCAATAGTCCAGTCTGGACCAGGCCGCGTGATGCGTGGATACACACGTGCCCACTCTCGTATCAACATTTCGGGACCTCCATATATCTATATGTGAGCCCTCTTGGATGCCCTCCTTCAAAGCCAGACACGCATGTGGGAGCAATTGTCTAGATGTGCCCTTTCTATCTAGGGTGTGCTCCAAGACCACGTTAAAGTCGCCACCCCAGACAATCGTGGAACAGCCAAGAACATCAATCCTCGCCCACACCTCCCTGAAGAATTTTGGGTCATCAGTGTTTGGACCATAAACAGCTACCAGTATCACCTCTTTGCCCAGCAGGGCACCATGTAGTATAACATATCTGCCGGTATCATCAATAAGAAAGGATTGCTCCCTCCAGTCCAGACCTCGGCATATTAGGATGGTCACCCCCCTGGCATAGTTAGAATAAATAGCCGAGTATACGGACCCCCACCTCGAGTGCTTGAGTCTGGGCGAGCATGAGGAGTTGATGTGTGTTTCCTGCAGGAAACATATATCTATGCTGTGTCTGAGTAAGTAGCTATGCATAAGCTTAGATTTCCTGTGATTGTTGAGGCCCCTTATATTCCATGTTAGGACTTTGGTTACCCCCATTGTCCATGTAGACACGATGTGTGCCCGTGCACCGCCCGACCCATATTGAGCCCTTGGATGACACAGAAACCATGCTGATTGTAGTACATCTGACGAACCACCAAATAACCCTTAACCCAACACCACCCCCCACCCACACCAACCCCCCAATCAGGTAGTGCCAGTACCCCCCCTAACACGCCAAGGGCACACAAACAGCAGAACAGTGTAAAAATGGGAGACACCCCTTGGAGGCGCGGCGTCTCGAGCGTACCCCTCTGCTCGCACAGGGTGGCTACAAACAGGAAATCATTTCACAAACAGACAAATTACAGTAATGGTACAGGATAGCCTGAAAACCAGACATTTAGGCAACCTATGTAGCATATAATGAGAAAAAGAGGAGGGAAGCTCTAAATTCCCATGGTGGTACCATCAACAACCAGTAGCAGTTAGCAACACTCCCCAGCTGTACCCGGGGCTCCGAGGCTCACTCTACGTCACTCATATGATTATCTGCTTCGGCACCATAGTGAGTCTGTCTCTTGGCTTTGGGATGACAAATGTGTTTCGCAAATTTCAAAGCTGATCCCGCATCTATAAAGTGGTGCGTCGTGCCGTCATGCACAATACGTAGTTTGGCTGGGTACATGAGTGAGTACGGGATCTGCGCCTGAAGCAAAAGTTTCTTGGCGGTCAAAAAATCCTTGCGCGCAGCTTGCACCAATGGAGTGAAGTCTGGAAAGAAGGATATATTGTTCCCTTTGTGCTTTATCTTTCCCTTTTCTCTTGCTAGTCGAAGATTCAAATCCCTGTCTTGGTAGTTGAGCAGTTTGGCAAGGATTGGTCTCGGCGGGGTGCCCGGTGGCGGCCTTTTCCCCAAGGACCTGTGCGCTCGTTCCACAGTGAAGACCGGGGAGAGATCGGGATCAAACAGTTCATGCAGGAGATCAGTTACCAATACCTCCATTTTCCCCATAGCTGTGGTCTCCGGAATGCCCGTAATTCGGACATTACATCTGCGAGAGCTCGCTTCAAGGTCATCTGCTTTGGCACAGAGCGTCTCAATGGTTTTTTCCAGGTAGGTGATGTGGGTCTTATTGCTCTGCTGAAACTCGCAGCATTCCGTATGTCGGTTCTCAAGACTGTCTAGGCGGGTTTCATGAGGGGCCACCTGTGATCTCACCCCCTCCAGCTGGGACGCCATGCTGTCTAGCTTTGCATCTATGCTTTTCAGGCTGGAGCGCACCTCTAGCATCAGCGCTGCCACATCAATGTCCGATGTGGTCTTCTGCGGTGTGTCGCCTGTTGCCCCGGCGTCCTCCTTGGCTTGCTTGGACGATTTCTTTTGCTCAAACGTGAGATTAGGTTGGCGGACGTCGCCTTTCCCCATGTTTAGGCATCCGCAGCATGGTCCGCCCGAAGCGCCGAAAGCCACAGTGCCTCCCGCCGGAAGCGAGTCAATATCTCATGCAATCTCTCGCAGGGCACGGGACGGACAACCCACTAGATTTTGCGTCCAACTTTCACTGGCTAGCACCAAGGTTCCAAAGATTTACAAACTAGGGGTCCTGCCCGGGCGTCCACTCATCTATAGGGCAGTAGCTCCACCATCAGTGGATCGACGTTCGCAGGGTGGCGGGCCAAGTACAGTAACCAGTCTTCTCCTGCACCAGGGCCCGCCCCACCACTCGGGGACGGCTGGACCACAGTGGTCGCCAAAGGGCGCAAAGAAGGTCACCAGTGCGGCAGTTCCACCGGACTCCACAACCAGTTGGCGCTATCTCACATTTAGGTTTTGCAGCAGGCTCAGACGCGGTCGATAAAGCAGGGGTTTATCAATTTGCGGGGGTAAAGTGACACCCCTACGTGGCAGTGTTTAGCAAGCGCACCAGGACCCCAGCTCAGAACCAAGGGGTCACGAGTGCATTAGCAGCATGTACAGCCGGCCGAGCAGAACCAGCCCAACCCAAGAAGGCTCGCCGTCTCTCTGTGCATCAACAGTTCTTCGTTACACAATGGGCATTCCGGCATACTCATGCCCTATAGATGTTGTTAGGCAGTATACAGTTTATCGGCGCCTTACCCCACCCTCAGCTGCGGGCGCTAAGGATTGTCCCGCTGGATGCGGTGTGCGCGTGGTCGGGCCTTCGGGGCTGCGCTCTCGCGTAGCGCACGTCACCTGCACAGTTCTACAGCGCCTTCGGGGCTCGTCACAGGTGCCCGCCGGTCAACACATCAGGCCCGGCAAATGGAGGTTCTAGGCGCTCACGGGTGCCAGAGTTTCAGACGATTATGCCCCTGGATATCTTCCGCCGCCGTGGACTGGTTGCATCTGCATCCGTTCGAGAAAAAGAACGATTTTACAGGATTTTGTTTGCATCCGGCGGAGCTCGCTGGTTAAGCGGCCATCTCGCTGCTGGTCCGGCCACACCCCCGCCTGGTCACCAACATTGATGGACGGAGCGTCAGCTGGAATGGAGGAGTCCCGCTAATAAGAGGAATGGTGTGATGCATGCAACTTACCAAATTCAACAGGACAACTGCAAAACATACAGATACAGTATCCGTTCTTTTCTAATTATCTTTTAAGTAATGTTATTGCTGTGAACTTCTATGAGTGTGACTCTGCATTTCTTTGATCTCTGCTTCTAAATTCATCCCTACAGCCATTCTATAGGTTTTACTTCTGCTATTTTTTTAACCTAATTTAATGTAAGAAGTGTTTCTCTGAGTGCAGAGATAGGCAAGTGAAAACGCATAATTATTACTGCAGCCCTTCACTGTTGCATTCTTTCATTCACGGTTGTCGAAAGTACTACTTACTTTTCAGTAACCATGCATGCAGTAGTGCATGCACTTCCTTTATGTCACTTAAAAGATTTATGGTTAGCTTTGTACCCAAAGATTTCTTTATCTTCAATTATTGTTTGTCCATGCTGTGCTTTTATTTTCGTCTCTCAACAAAACTTTCCCAAAATCCCCCATTCCCATCCATTTTCCAAACCCTAACCCTCTTCCCCCGGGCTGTGTGGTTTTGATTGACGTGTGACTAAATGACAGCAATAATTCCACACACTTGCTGGGGAGGATAAGGTCATAGCAACAGGCTGGTGAAGGAATCCGGTGATATATTCTATTCTTACTCAGCTTGACACTCAGTCACTATTGGCAAATGAAAGCAGATTTTCATGTGCGCCATCAACTTGATTGGTCATCAAGAACATCCTCCTCCTAGACGTGGCAAATTATTACGCTGCTGTGTCCTTCACCTTCAGTACTATTTCTTGTAGTAGTAGCCAATGTCAAAGAAATTCAACGCAAGTACTAGTTATACTTTCAATACTTTACCATTTGTTAGGCTACATTGTGGCACTGTTCTAGTGTACTGTCACCTGCTTTATTCTCTATCGTACCGTTCTAATGCTACGGTAAGGACAAATAAGGTTTCATTTTCTTTTTTTTTCAGATGCTGCAACTGCCACTGTGTAACACCACAAGTACCACCGCAATGATGACATTTCATCTGCCCAGGATTGCCAACCTTAATCGCAATATCGCGTGCAGCGAGCCCTGTGCCTAGCCCTATTTCCAAACACAAATTACAGGTAAGATAAGCGTTTGGGGGGAGGTAGTATAATGGAGTATTAGGAGAGACGAGAGACTGACGGCCCTAGGACTATTGAATTCACTTACTCTGTGAGAGGCACTTAGTTTTGAAAACATTTGGGCCATTAGTACTTAGATAACTTGAATCAAGATGCCACTTAAGTTTCTGGACTGTTAAACCCCCACCCACCAGCCTCAAAAGCAGTAAAAAACACGTATGCTAAGATAAAGTTTAAAGTATATTTATATATCCCTAACATAAATAATCTCCCGCAAGACCCAACCCACCCCCCCCTCCCGAACCCCAACGAATGTCCCTGAAAACTAAGTCCAAAAAAGTAGAAAACCCAACTCCCAATTCCCACCCCCAGAAGTCTTTAAAAAAGGGGCAAGGGACAGTCTCCTCCTACTGCTGGCTGCTGTTGAGTTTTCTAGCCAGGTCGGCATGCTCCTTGCAGAGCGTCTCAAGCAGGGTTTTGGTGTTGAGGAGCTCCTGCTCGAGGTAGAAAACCCTGAGGGAAAGGCGGTGCATCCTTTTTTTGCAACTACTGTGGGGTGCAGCTGATTTCTTTGCTGCTCGGCGGTGGAGGGTGGCTGCGGTACCCCGGCTCCGTACCGCTGGAGACCTGCTGCGCTGACTGGCTGACCCAGGGAGCGCGGAAGAGGATGCAGGTGTCGCCGTGGATGTTGTTGACATACTAGTCTGCGTGTCCTCCTCCTCCTGGGCCACGAGCCGCCGATATTCAGCGACAGTGGCCTCCAGCCTCCGTTACCGGGCCCTTTTAGCCAGCTCCTTCGGTGTTGGTTTGGAAGGAGCATCTATATGAAGAAAGAAAGACATAGTCTGTAACCAATGCTCTTTAAGATTAATACAAAAGGATTCAGCAGAAAGTTTTGTCACAGTAGAACTAGCAACTTGCAAGCGCAGTACATAACTATTGTGGCCAGTATCTATCTTACCTCCCACTACTTCATCCTTGCTCTAACATTAGTGGGAGTTTCAGGAATCAATTCTACGAGCACTATGGACTCACTCCATTAGAGTCGACTATGACAGTACACCAGTCTTATTCTTCTTCTTCTCTCTTGTTTAGCAAAATTAGTATGTTAACTTCTGCAAGCCGGCATAATGCCAGCGCAGTCAACTTGCACCCGAGAAAAACAGACGCCCCCATGATGAGTGAGACAGACTTGCGATACTGTACCAGTCCAGTACATGCAGGTGGTGATGCTCTTACTTTTCTATTATGGGTGACACTGAGAATACTCTGTTACAAGGGCTACTGCTTAATTAATTTAACTTTCACCCTACAGTGCCAATGAATACTAGAAAAGGAAAATGAAGAAGATAAATAATCTGATTATCTATCACTGCACATGGTATGTATTTGCTTACATATGGGATGACTTTAGGTGCTTTGCTTTTTATTGAGTGAACAGTGATACATCCACACATGAATGACCGAGTTCTACTAAACTTATTAACAGAGGTAGTGAGTGGCCATCGTAATAGCCGGATATATGCTGTGCTTGCAATACAAACTACTGCTACTATTCATGGTAGTATTCTGACAAAATTACAACTTCTTTTCCTTGCCTTTCCTACACTGGGACGGACGTGCGGGTGCGGTGTTACATGCTCTTCAAAGTAACACTTAGTTCATCCAGTGACCGTCTACTCTCTCTAGATACACATATGCTATCTAAGAGTCAGATAGTACCATGATCCAGGCATCCATCCATTCAAACTATATGTCAATCATTCTTCTTCATGTCTCTCATCTGGACAAACCTTACGTTTTCTCACGGGGAGCACACTATGCAGTCTGCAATCTCAATAAGTAAGGAATATAAGAACTTACCACTGCCTGCCACTACCGTGGCAACCCGCACAGCAGTTTGGTCCGGCACTTGCACCGCCTCCTCCCCAGACCTTTCCTCCTCCACCTCTGCGCTGGGCCCAGCACCAGATGTTCCACCTACAAAGTACATTTAAGAATGTTAGATGTCATAGACATACACCACTCACTAGTATTTTGTCTAGTAATGAAGAAATGTGAATACAGAAACCAATCTAATAATTTGTGACTGTCTACTCTAAAGTAAAAATGTCCCTTTTTCCAGGGAAGGGTGTTGTCTTGCTGTACTTTTTGGCACAACTGATGAATGCTTGTTTCTTAACACGCACCATTTTTCTCATAACAGACAGAAGCTTCACTTCTAAGAACAAATCATCATCACCACTAGGACAGAGGGACCAATGATTCAGCACCAAAAAGAAAAATTAAAGTTCAAACCAGGTGAGGGCTCGGCTCGCCCACAATAAATGTGTGAAATAAATCACTATAAGCACTTTTCCATTTTTAATCAACCGTTTATGTTTTATGGCAAGCCTGATTTTAATAAATATTTTTACTTTTAATAAAGCTTTAAAACTTAAATAGACTCTGTGGTTTTTGGTCAAGAGTGAATGAGCAAAAGGTTTTGCAATTTGAAAGCATGAGTCCGTGCCTGTGACACTTCTGGACTCTGACTCCGTACTCTTGTCCTGCGTTGGATAATCATCATTGGGGATCAATCATCGATGAATTCGGGAGCTAAATGACTCTGCCACACTATCTAGTCAGTAAGGAGATTGGGGGTTCTTCAAAGACTGATATCACTGAGGTATGTGGAAAGTCTACCTGCGCCTATTATAATTGATAAACAATGCACTATTTAGTGTCCATAGTTCTGTTTGTGCAGATTTGTCCCTGCAACAGTAGTAGTATGGATTGTCCTCCTATTCAAACCAAAAGTACAGTAGTATCTTATTCTTTCTTGGTGGTCATTTACCTTTTTATTGTTGGTAATTGTCAAAGCATAAACATTTAGAAGACTTGAAAAGACATTATGGACAATCCCAGAGGACTCACGTTGTAAAGCCCTGCGCCATCAGGGGGCGTTCCGGCGCAAGGGAGGGAGTTCCTGCGCAGGAATGCATCCTAAAAGTGGCTGAGGGAAATCTACAAGATTTCAATCAGTCACTTTTAGGACAATGATGCGTGACTCAAACCCTGCGCCTGCTTGAAGCAGACGTACGGCTTGACGCAGCATTGGGGAGATAGGGCACCCCAGAGCATTGCTGGAGCTGCGCCATCGTTGCGACGCAACTCCAGCAATGTGCCGCCTTTACGGCACAGATGCGTAACGCTTCGGTGATGTTTTGGGCCCATGGTGCGCCGCATTGTAAATACGGTGCACCATGGGTGGTGGTGGCGTGGCACACAATTACTGGCGCATCCCTGCTATTTTGCAGGGATGCCCCTGTAGTTAAAAATCTGACCCTTAGTGTCTAGCATTACGCAGTTCTTTAAACTACACTCATACATAATTTCTCAGGCCAATGAAATGAACACAAAATCGGAAACAAATAAGCATAGTAGCAACGCTACTGAGAAGGAGAGCAGTGCACCTGAAATGCGCAGAAGATTTTGAAATATAATTTACCTACAATGTAATCAGCAGCATTATTGCTCTTGGTAAAAAACTAAAATTTGCAATATAATAACACATAGAGCAGGAGAAAACAGAGTAGTGAAGAAATAGCTACTACTACTCACCAGGCCCGGGGGTCTCGAGGCCGAGCAGGTCGATCAAGCCGCGTTCCCGGTCCAGGAGATCCATCCAACGGTGGGTGGCCTGGTTGTAGGTGCGCCAGACCCGAGAGTGTTGGTACATGGCCCGGCACACCTTCTCCCACCGCTTCTGCCGCTCCCGGATCCCGTAGCCACTAGCGATCTTGCCGCCTGCCATGATGGTCCTGGGAGGCGGCGCTGGACATAAAACACTAGTGCGGCCACCCCCTCCGCGCTAAAGATCTCCCGGGCTGTGACTGTCTCCCCCCTCAAACGCCCGCACGGGAGCCGGGCACGGGGTGCAGGACCCTTCCCCTTCTCAGGCTGCTTCCCGGCAGAAAGGAAGGTAAATATTAAAGAAGAAATAGAATAGGGAAGAAGAAAAGAAAAGAGTTTAAAAAAGTAGTTTAAAATTAACCAAAAGTAGCAGAAAAGTCAGAAATATAGAGCTAGAAAAATAGAGGGATAGATAATAAGTAAAATAGATCCAAAAATACTTCAAACAAGCAAAGGATGGCAGAGATTGACAGAGGATACAGAAAGCATGCCCAGAACCATAGCAATGAATGAGAAACAAGATGGCCTCGCCCGTTGACGACCGCGTGGGTAAGTTCACGCGAGATTTTCCTCGCTATCACACGCGAACTAGTACTAGCGAGCCGCACACTTTGCGAGATTACGCATAGCGCCTGGAAACGGATATACGTCACGCAAACAAAATGGCCGCGCCCGTGAACGACCGTGAGGGTAACTTCGCGCCGTTGCGCTACAAGTGACTCGCTAAAATGCACAAAACCTTGCGAACTAACATGGCGCAAAAAACAAAACGCATATTCGCACAAATTTGCGGCTTCTGAATTCGATCTCGCGCAAATTAGCGCCCCGCTAGTCCCGCGAAATTGCAGAAAAATGATTTTTGCAAAACTGAAAGCACTCAGCAGGTGCAAAAGTTCAACCTCATCATTAGTAACCATTCCCTGTAGTGCTTCCTGAGGGCCCCCTCAATAGTTCAGTTGCCTACTTGCAACTATTCTATGACTCTGCTCTGACCCTCACAGCAGGCTCAGAGAATAGCTAAAAGTAGGCCACAAAGGTCCCGTGAAAAAAAATTGCACTGCAACAGAAAGCAATTACAGATAAGGAAGCAGGTGCCAGACTCAGTGACACATTAATCAACCCCAAATGAATTCATGTCAGTTGAAACAGGGCAGGTGTGCTGCCTTTTCCCCCCATAATCTACAGTGATGAACCAGAGGGTGGCAGTGATGTACCAGAGGGTGGCAGTGATGTACCAGAGGGTGGCATGGGTGAACCAGAGGGTGGCAGTGGTGAAACAGAGGGTGCTGTGATGAACCAGACGTAGAAACAACATAGTCGCGACCGTTGCAACCCGACAAGTAAGTTCGCGTTTGCGAACTGGTACAAAACCCTTGCGAACTGGCAGAAACCCTTGCGAACACAAAAAAAGGAAAAAAAACGCAAATTCGTGAGAGTTCGCGGATTTTGCGGATTGCGAATTCGTGAATATGCAAATTCACGAACTGCGAATTCGTAAAATTCACCCATGCTTACTTCTGTGGTCAGTCAGCT